>NW_011337782.1:0-6570 GCF_000735185.1 Notothenia coriiceps
AGGGAAATGTGTGCAAGCTTCATGGAGCTACAGTAGCTACAGTAACTATAGTACCTACAGTAGCTACATTAGCTACATTAGCTACAGTAACTATAGTACCTACAGTAGCTACATTAGCTACATTAGCTACAGTAACTATAGTACCTACAGTAGCTACAGTAACTATAGTACCTACAGTAGCTACAGTAGCTACAGTAACTATAGTACCTACAGTAGCTACATTAGCTAAAGTAACTACAAATTGTGAAATTAAAAGACTAAATAACTAAACAACATTTATAACCTAGCCTATAGTATAGTAAACATCACTTACCAACAGGGGACAAGCCCTGAACCATGAAAATAATTTAATTTATCTGTTAGTTTTTCTTTCTTCTTGAAGCAGCCATTTTGTAAAGCTTGTCAAATTGCCTAAGTCACAAGACAATGTGACTTAAGCAATTATCTTTTAAAAATATATTGCCTAAGTCACACTCTTGACATAGGCCATTATACTATCAGGGTAGGAACAGCACTTTCTTTTCAATCAGGATTTAGGCAATTTTACCAGAGGTGGCCAGCATCAAGAAGAGATGATTTAGGCAAAAAAACAATTTTCTCCAAAATATGACTTAGGCCATTAGTTTAAGAAGGTGACGATATGAGATAATATTGTGCAATATCTGTTAATTGTACCTTTTTGCACAGTTGGTTGCAGACACCCTACACTTATATTGAAAGATAATCAATACTCACTGTAGCGACGAGTCCGTTTTTATTCTCTTTTTTGGCAGATTAATTGAACTAATTTATTTTGGGCGTTTGGCTCATCACTGTGACTCGATCCAAATAATAATAATAATTATTGTATTATATTATTTTATATAGGAATAAAACAAAGCAAATACTACAGCAGGACCTTACAGAAGATATCTGAATGATATCACCCTCTTTGTCTTTTCACAACAGGTGAAATACTTCCTATTTCACAGTACTTCTCAACATTTCTGCATTTTGAATGTAGAAAGGCAGTTCTGCAGGCAGTTGACACCAAAACCCCAAAGCGGCTGCAGATGTTTTGTAATTTTTTTCTGTGTGACCCACATTACAAAATGTGTTCTTTTGACTCCTTTGGCTCACAAAAGACTTGGGTTATTCATGTTGAAGGGGCCCTATTAGGCCTTTTGGGGGGTATCCCTTTTCTGTAGTTTTTTGTGTGCATGTAAATGGTCTGCAAAGGCTAAAATCCCAATGTTTAATGGTAATTAACCTTGATTAAAAAATCCAAATGGATGTATTTCAGAGTAGAATAGCCATTTATCTTTGAATGATAACAGAGAAGAAGAAAATACTGACATTCAGATAGAGAACTGAGAGCGAACTAAACCATCTCCACTTCTGCATTCACCCTCGCCAAGGAGGAAGTGGGATCTCTGACTTCCTGCTGCCTACAGAGATGTGCAGAGTGGTCCTTACCCAGAATCCCTTGCGAGAATTCAAGCAGCAGAAAGACAGGAAGTGTGATCCAGGCTTGATAGCAGCGGGGGCGGCTATTTGTGAGCGCAGAGCAGACAAGGAAGTGTCTGTTCTGTTTCCTGTTGGTTGTTTTGTCAGAGCGGCTCAATGTGTCTTTATGTGTCAAAATGAACAGTTTGTGCTCTGAGGTCGCCACACGGCTGGACAAAGGAACCTCCTCATGTGCTGCGAGGAGATGTGTGTGTTCTGCAGATCTTGAGTCACATTGCCTGCATCAAGCCATCAGAGGCCAGAGATTGCTATTGAGCTTTGGTAGAGGACGAGAGGGGGATAAAAGGCTGCCGCTGCTGACTCCACATCAGTCTTGGTTTGATACAAACCTGATGTGGAATTTTGGCCCTCGTCTCCTTCCTTCCTTTTTTCTCCCCTGGCTTGCCAAATAAGGCCACATCTGCTCAAATGTGAGCTCTGCGTCATAGCTGTCGCTCAGTGATCATCGACTGAAAGAATGAGGGAAAGGCCAAAAAAAAAGGTGTGATGTCCCGCTGACTTGTATCCCCTACTTTACTATGAAATGCATGACATCATCTCCCCCCCTCTCTCTGTCCTTCCTCATTCCTCTCTTTCTTTATCCTGCCTTTTTCTTTCATATGTTCACTGTTATGTAGCCTTTGCTCTAGCATGGAGAAACATTTCCCCTTTTACTCGCATGGCCACGGCTGCTGTGTTTCACCTTCTGTCAGTATCAGAGTGCATCAGATTAAACCTCCTGTGGTGTGTTCAGACCTATGGTTCAGACCAAAAACTAAATGGCCTAAAATGGCAACTTACTATTTATCAACCCCTGATGTAACCGCTGGCTTTTAAAGAGGTGATAGGATAAATGAGTCCTTGCTTTGGTGCAAGAGAATTGAGGACGGTTTTATTTGATCCTATTTCTGCACATTTGGTGAAATTATATCACTTTTTCTTTCAAGGCAAATCAATTTGAATAAATCTTATTTCAAGTGAGTTTCAAAACAAAAGCACCAAATTGTTCTTTTTTATTAAGTCGCACCATTTCCAACCTAAAAGTAAATGTTTGACTTTAAGTAAGCCTCGATGCTATAGACACTCTTCCTGTTAGTGATACTTCCTCTAAGCTGTGAACAAGCACATTGTGTTTTTTACTTTAAAGTTCCCCTTTTGGTCTGAGCGCAGCAGCTCAAAGGGAGGAAGTGAGACGATGTGGTCTAACTCACATCAACCCAGAAACAAAGGCCTGCACTTCAAAGCCAAAGCTAATGGCAAGAGCCTGACCTGTCTTCAGAGGTCCCCTCTTAAAGAGAGTGTGTACCATCACCCCGATATCTGTGTGACAGCAGCTTTCATCCCTTCAACAGAGATGTATGTGACCTCCACCTCCGTCTGTCGTAGACCCCTCATGTTCAGCAGTTCAGAGGTGAACTATTTGCAGACCTGGAGGAGAAACATCAAACATGTGCGATGTGAGGGTGTGTTCATGCCGAGCGTGTTTGGAAAGGTTTTCTTGACCTCTGCACTGCAGCCTTCACTCCTTTAATTAAAGATAATGATGCTATTCTCCACTACAGTATTTTCTGGCCTGAAAAAACATTATCAGTCACATGGACTTAAACGCTGAACAACCTTCCTCTCTGGCTCATCGGAGGTTATGGTGCTTGCAGACGGTAAAAGGACACGATTCTCTTTCGTTTTGCTTTTGGATGCATGCTAACACCTAGTTGCTACATTTTGATCATGTTTGACACCCAGAAGAATCCCGGGCTGCAGGGTATTTGCAGATACAGACACCTTAAGTAAAGAGAGGGACTATTTTTGTACGAGAGCCTATATTTTGTATCCTATTTATTGCCTCTTTAAGTCAGTTGCAAATCACCTATTAGCTATAGCATTAGCTTCTGTACAAATCGGATGAATGCAGATTTCACAGTGTTTTTATTTGTGTCTGGACTAAGTGTGATTGCACCCTCTTATCACCTAGTCTGTTCACAGCTTCCTCATCTCATGCCTCCAACTAACCATGTTTGTGTACAGTGTGTGTGTGTGTGTGTGTGTGTGTGTGTGTGTGTGTGTGTGTGTGTGTGTGTGTGTGTGTGTGTGTGTGTTTATTGATTACTTAAGAGTGAGAAAGAGAGAGGAGGTGGCTCCTGCTCCCCTGTTTCTGGTAATACCCTCGCCACATGAGCAAACAGGAATCTGTGAGAGCTTTCGAGCGTGCACAACAACAAACATTCATACTGTAGATGCATTTCCAGCTCATCCCACACTTTTCTTCCACCTTCTATTCCTGGTTTGGTTCGGTTTATCTGTGGTTTCTGGAGCTCCCAATCGTGCTTCCATCAGACGTCTGAAAGTAGAGGACAGGCGCCGAGAGGAGAAATGGAGGATGTCGGAGGGAGGGGGAGGAATGTGTTTGTTAAATCAGCAGGGGAAGCAAGAAGAGGGGAGAGAAAGAGCAGGATATTAAGGAGGAATAGAAGATGGAGATACATGGAAAAGGGTATAAGAGAAAGGTGAACGAGGACAAGAGGTAGAGAAGGGTCCTGAACACACTCGCTGCAGGCCCATATAGGATATCTGGAATTCAGACTCAATCACACGACGGAAATTACCATCAAAGTGAGGGGGAGAGAGGGGGGAGTATCAGGCTAAACATGTCAAAAGGACAGATGTCCTCTCTTATAGGAACACATACATTGTGTTCTTCCTGCACTGCACTGGTCATATCTTCTTTCAGACCTGGGTTAACATATTAGGTGTTCAATATGTCTTGTTGCATGTGTAGAAATCTTCACTTCAGTATGACTTACATACGTCTACAATATTTCCAGGTTTATACCCATTTGTATTCTGAAGGTTTCCACATCGGGGTTTGTTCATAAATCCCTCTCAGATGCTTCATATCTCAGAGAGAGGAGGTGTGATGGTGAAGAAGTCACGTTACACAGGGCACCGCCCTTCGAGACAGAAGCCACTTCAGCTCTTATCTTAATGCACTTATATCACCTGACCTCGTCATGAAGGTAGATATTTATCTGTGTGCTTAAGGCTCTTTAGGAGGTAGGAGTGGAGTTATGTGGGATTTTAGCATGAATGCTACATTTTTGCAGAATATGAGAACAATAGATATATGTTTTTATATACAGTATAGGGACAAGTAGGCTATGCACAAATCAAACTCGCCATGTATTGTAAAGCTAGTTTTACGGCCTTCTCATTTAATAACAACTCATTAGGAAACCACGTACTGGACATCATAACATTACACAACAATATATTTAATAGATCCCCATTAGGCTGCTTTATTCACCTACTAATTTGGTAATAATGTGCATTAGACAATAATTAGCTTGAAATGCTAGAAGACAACATCCTGCACAATATAACACAATTGCATATAAACAGTATTTAATGATAAGCAAGCTTATTTTCCACCCTCACACACATGATAACTCACACTATTTACACAGGGATTTCCCCCACAGCTGAACCAGAGGAAGCCCCTCACACCTGTGCCCATTCGGAGCCACGTCCCTCCACTGTGATCACTTTACACATGCTAGTCCAGTGACGCTGCGCAACTGTGAGCATCCCAGGAGGATGTGGTTATTTGAAACCCTGGGATGGTGGTGGCGGATTTCCCATAAGGCCGAGCATGTTGGTGTGTGTTGGAGAGGGGGGGGGTTCCATGGGAAAACAAATGTGGTGAATCAATGTGGATTATTCCCTCGGAGGAACATATGGCTGCGACCACAGAGGATTAGCATGTACGTCCTTGAAAGCAACTTTAATTCAGATCACTGCTTTAAGTGTTGTTTGGAAATAAGCTTACAGTTTGTCGCAACCTTCGTTTAAACTATTACCAGGAAATGGGTTGCATCACATCACAAGGATCCAGTTTCTTACAAAGAAGTGACATCGACTTGTGTGTTTGTGTGTCTTGTGATTGTGCTATGACTCCCCTGCAGGGCAAACCACACACACGCCGATATCAGTTCTTATTGTTTCTAGAGTCTTGTTGCAAAAGGACAATATTGTGATGACATAACACACGCTAGTGTATGTGGTTGCATGTTTGGGGAGAATCATTTCCTGCCTGAGGCGCTGCACGACTGTTAATAATAAGTACGTGCTGAGAATGTGATACTTTGTCTGCTTCAAAATAGAAACACAGATCAGATCAGTGAGAGCAGAATGAATCCTGTGGGCAGAGAGGAAACACAAAGAGAAAGAGCACTCCAGTCATCTGTTATCACCCTCAAGGTCATGATGGGTGTGTGTGTGTGTGTGTGTGTGGCGGAGTGTGATGGGTAAGTAGGCAGCAAGGCAACCCCCTGTCACACACACACACACACACACACACACACACACACACACACACACACACACACACACACACACACACACACACACACACACACACACACACACACACACACACACACACACACACACACACACACACCCTGTCAAGAGCATTAAGCACAGACACAATAGAGGTGGATTTTAAAGTCAACCTATAGTGATTGTTCAAGAAAAGGCAAACATTTCATATAACGCAGTCTATTTCAATCTAACTGTATTTATGGGATAACAGTTGTCAAAAAACTTGTAATTATAGGTGTTTGTTCCCTGACCACATAAACAGAAGGGGTAAATAAAATGTTGTATGATGGGAAATGTTTCTACTTTCCCAAAAACAAGTCAGTGCATCTCAGGAAAAAATAAACACAAGCTTCCCCTTTTCTACCCTCGCTGATAATGTGTGTTTTTAATATTGCGCAAAACTCAGCTGATTCATGATTTCCTGAACACCTTAAATATTCTTTTATGCTCACACACACTTTGAGACAAAAGAACACACACTTTTTGCAGTGTGTGTTTTCATGTTGTGGTGGGGGGTCTTACGATGTTGTCATGAATGTCTACCCATGAAGAAACTGATCACTTTAACAAGAAAAGAGCCCCTCCTTAGAATTTCTCAAGCAGCCCAGTCTGTGTGTGTGTGTGTGTGTGTGTGTGTGTGTGTGTGTGTGTGCGTGCGTGTGTGCGTGTGTGTGTGTGTGTGTGTGTGTGTGTGTGTGTGTGTGTGTG
>NW_011337782.1:6729-20250 GCF_000735185.1 Notothenia coriiceps
GTGTGGGGGAGAGAAATGTTCCCTCGGGGCCTCCACCTCTATCGGCCCCGGCTGAATCAATCTTAAAGCACATTTATAATATGGGATTAAAATGCTGATGTCATACACAGGTTACATAATGTCCCCCCGCTCAGCTATTTATACGTCATGCAGCTATTTCTGTGTGAAAAAAACAAATATAATTAATGGTAGTACTTTTAAATGTGAATTAATAGGTTATTTTGATATTAAAACTCAGATTTGGCGCTGGTTTAAATGTGATTTATATACACATACAGCCAGAGGGATAATTCCTATAAAGATAGATTTATTTAATTCAAGTGTCATTAGAGTATATGCATTTGGTCTTTTTTTATTTTATTTTATAGGATAGGAAATTAAATGGATTACATGTGGTCTTTGCGGAAATTCACCTCAACAGACCTTTTATTGTGACACAAAAACCGATTAAACACAACACTGAAGGAGGATTATAGGATTCAAGATGACACCCCCCATATCTAGATGGAATCAAATACAAGAAAATAAAGTGTTATTCATGCTTATCTTCAATTTCTAAAGACATCAGAAACAAACTGAGCCTTAATGAGTGAACTATGTGAGGCTGCAGGGCCATCTAGTGGTTAAATTGTGCAATTCCTGTTTTGAAGACAAATCCAACATGGCGGCTCCCGTGTTGACGTTTCCAGCTGAGGAACTGCTCATGTGAAGGAGCTGCAAACCATGAAGGATTTCAGGTAAACCAACTCAAAAAGGAACATTTTACTTTGTGGACTGATGCATAATGCAAGAGCTTGTGTTAAAAGCTGCAGAACTTGAAAGACATTTTTTTCCCACACCAAAAATCGAAAACAACAACATCTATTTCCAAGTATTTTCTTTACCATTAAAACAGGAGAAAGGACAGCGCATTCCTGCAGGTTTAAATGCATACTTGACATATTAAATTAGACACTTTTGGAATGTATCCTTTATTTCACATGTGTATTCACCAGTAAATCCATCACTAAAAGTCAAAATTGTACGACCACAGACACAAGTAGCCCCCCTAATCTTCTTGTCTGTTTCCTCGCAGCCATCATGGATGCCAAAGAAGTAATCTACTGTGCTGTGCAGATAGAGAGATCCCTCACAGACGGGAGCTATGGGACCATCCTGACCCTGCTCGGTGACCTCGATAAGTCTCAGGTCACGGCGGAGCAGCTGGAGACCACAGACATTGTGAAAGTGCTCTACAGGCTCCTGAGAAGCTGCTCTGATGACAGCGTGAAGCAGACCGCTAAAGGCCTGTTGTCTAAGTGGAAGAGACAGTACAGCAAAGGAGCACATGGAGTGAAAAGCAAGGAGGCCTCTCGTAGGGTTTCTCCTCCACATGAGGCTGGAGATGGAGCAAAGCAAGAGGATTCCCACTTTGAGGTAGAAGCTTCCTGTAGTTTCTCATCTGTGAGATCTAAGTGTGTCCAGCTCCTTCTTTCCGCCCTCTGCCCTGAACCTCCTGATCAACACAAGGCTGCAGATCTGGCTGCAGATATAGAAAAGCACGTCCATGAGCTCCACACACCCAGCCAGGTGAGATACAAAGCCTGTGTGAGGAGCAGGGTGGCCAACTTGAGGAATCCCAAACACAAGCATCTGCGTCAGGGCCTCCTGAGCGGCGCACTGTCCCCGGAGGTGTTTTCCCGGATGTCTGCTGAGGAGATGGCGGGCGCGGAGCTCCGGCAGCTGAGGGAGGAGTACTCGTGGAGGGGGGTGAGCGAGAGGCAGCTTCCTCAGGGAGTCGAAGGGACACAGACGCAGAAGATAAGGTGCAAAAACTGTGGGGGGTCGGACTGTAGGGTGAGCCAGGTGTCCCGGGGGGCCCTGTTCCTGCCGGCGTGGGTGAGGCAGAGCAGCCCCGATGACGACTCCATGACCTTTGTGACCTGCAGCGGCTGTGGGCAGCAGTGGTACCACAGCGGCTGGGTCTGCCTCTGAATACACACAAACAAAGGACAGAGCATTTTTGCATGTTTGAGCAGATACTTGAGATTTAAATAAGACTTTTTTAAATATGCGTTCTTTATTTCATGTGCATTCACCAGTTACTCCATTATGAAAAGCCCAAACATTGCCTAATGCAGCTGCAGAGTAAAACCACAGCTTTTAAATAAGTTGCTCCATCATCTTCCTCCCGCTAAATCAGTTCCTGCCTCCTGCACTTAATCTACTTAATCATTTAAATGCTTTTCCTGAATCCTCTTTCTCACGTGAACAATTTATTGCCAGGGTAATGATGTAAATCCACTTTGGTAAGACCTCTGACCTCACTAATGTGTCGTTTTCTGATGTTAAGGTACTCAGCTGCTCCTAGTGTAAGTAATTACATTCACGCCCCTCAATTCCTATAATATCCCATTCATTGGAGCTGCACTGGACGAGACATGTGATCTTAGAAACACTTGGGCGTGTGAGTCAGTAATCCCCCTCCCTTCCCCCATATCCCATGATCCTTCACTTCATGATGTGGCACAATGACTAGTTTACACGTCATCGTACAAAACAATCTGAATACTTTCATAAATATCACTTTTTAAAGTAGAAGTAGCTGTATCTGTATCTCTATCTTGTATCTGAAGCTGGCTTTTAAAAGCTAAATTAGGCATGTCCGAAGATAAACCCCTAATTCTCACGGTTCTCATGCGGCTGTATTATCTTGCCAGTTGTTGTTCGGTATCTCAGCACTGTGGCTTCTCAGATGCTCACTATCTTTTAAGTGTTAAGTGACAGATTCCCTCCCGTCAGATCTGTCTCTCACATACACACAGATACAAACAGACAACACACAGATACAAACAGACAACACACAGATACAAACAGACAACACACACTGCAGACAGAGGTAGGAAGTGTTGGGCTCCTTTGGTTGATCTTAACCATCAGTAAGAGGCTTAAAAACTGCATAAATTATATTGCAATTCACAGTTATATTTCCAGGTATTATCAGTTCACCTAAAACAAATATTTGAATGTAAACTGGTCTCAAAAAGGACATAGGACAGACAAAAAAGTGCAAGAAAAATACACAAAACATTGTTTTTATTTTATTAAAATATTGGAAATTAAACAGATACATAGGTAAACATTTATAAAGACAAATAAGAGCATAACAAATATGATTATTACATGGAATAAACATAAATCAACATTTTTGATTGCTTTTTTAATTAATTGTTCTTATATAGGTCAATGTATTTTTTGAAACACGAATTTGATGTATAATTTAAATAAATGTACAATTAGGAATGTAGAAATTATAATGTGGTTGATTACAAAAATAGTAGTTCTCATAGACAGAATTGTTACCTTTAAAAAAACATTTTCCAGTAAAATAAATAAATAAAGATGAATACAGATATTATAAGATATTAGGTGAAATCTCCACATATATTTTTGCCACAGTTTACACAGGTTTGATTATTAAAAACTTCCTGAACAGCTGTTAGTTTCAGTGTAAAGGGGACAATAAATGGTGCATTCACGGACATCCACATGATGAGGAGGCGTGACTCTCCCCGGTCATGTGAGCGTCACCAGCGGCTGCGGGGCCAAAGAGCAGCGGGGACACCGGAGCGCCATGTCACTGGCGGACAGCAGCACCCTGGCGGGATGGTGGATTGGATTTAACTGGACAGCGACAGCGACACCGACAGGTAGAGTTATTAAGATGGCAAAACTTTACATCTAAGTGTCAGAAATCTGTTATTTCCGTCGTTTTTATCGGTCAGTAAAGTAGCAACTGTTAGCTCACCCATTATCGGACAGCTACACGTTATGGTAAGGCTTCCATTATCGGACATGCCTTTTTTTGCTTTGCTTCTTTCAACAATTGTATCAACATGTTAGCGGGGACCCAACACAAGAAAGCAGCTTAAAAATAATTAACCATGTGCATAAAAGTGTATGCAGGATTAGGAGTGATACCAGCTCTTGTTTTGAACCAAATCTGTGCGGCAATAACTTGAGTCACGGTTAAGCTAACTACATTTAGTAGAGAACTACAAAGTCCTGATGAAGCTATGAGAGTAAGATAGCAATTATGGCGCTGTAAAGTAATTAAACAACAGTTTAACATTATCACAGTAAGTTTGCAAAGTTACATCCTACTGTAAAACGATTTTTCCACTGCGAGTTTAATAAATCTTGTTAATTGATAGTAAATATGTTATAGGCTCAAATTATGGCAAAGCTTTACCATGCTAATTTAGAATAGTGTCTCCTTAACATTAATGGACATTCAATATCTATGTAATCATGTGTGTGGTTGTTTTAAGGAAGTATTCATGACTAATGGAAATAGGCCTTCCAGCATTTCTCTGAATGCAGCACATGACTCCTGTGTGTGTGTGTGTGACTGTTTCCATTCACTCCTGTTTTAATGGCATTTCTGCTTCTTAATAAATGTTTGTTTCTCCAGAATGAATGTCAAAGACAGTAATGCAGTCTGTGTTTAAAGATTTTAGAACAAAGACATCATTTACCCAGTTCTGCACCTCGGGCTGAACACGCTTACTATTTACTAGCAGCTCATGTGACAGTTCATTCATGTCTTTCATCTCTGCAGCCTAACCAGCAGGGGATTTGGCCAGTTCGTCCTAATTACCTGCAGACTGCATGCACACTCATGTAATATGTTGTGACAGTTGTAGAAGGGATTGCTTTTGTTAAATGTAGTTATATCTCAAGAAAAAGTGCCAAATGTCACCTTGTTATAACTTCTTAGATGTGAGGGTTTTACACTTTGCTTTCTCTTTTGTGGTAGCTAACTGAATATCCTTCGATTGTGGACTGCTTGTCGAATAAAACAATACATTACGATAAATCTACTTGAGCTTTAAAAAATTTAAATGGCCCTATAATCTAATACGAGACACATTTGGTGTATTTTATATAAAATAAATAGATGTTTGGTGGAGTATTCCTTTAAAGGCATTATTATGAAAGTTATTTGTTATCCAGATACTTCATATATAAAGTATCTATCTATAAAATCTACATCTATTAAAGTAGCTAGAAGTGTGTACATGTAGGCCAATGACAAGTAGAAAGCTTTCTTAGAAGTACAATTTATTTCATATAAGTACATGTAACAGGAAAGTCACCCACACACACTTGCTGATACGGTGACAGACAGTGATGTATGAGGTGTTGTTCCTCCTGCTCAGACTTCTTCTCTCAGATTTGTTTTGGTATGTGGGAGGAATTATTGCTATTTAGCTTACACTGGTATGTTAAGCATGCATAGATGTGTGGTGTCAGATTAAATTGATGCTAAATCCCCGGATTATTAGTCATCTAAGCTGAGCCTGGAGGTGGGTGAACTCCTTGCAGACTTGGATTTCATATGTATATATTCTTTTTGCCTTTACCTCTTTTCCCTCTTTGTTAACTCTTCTCTCTCTGTCTTACAGATTGCTGAAAAGATTAAGATCTGATATACTGGTGAGTTTTAATATATTTTTTTCTGTTGTTGAATCACTTTTGGACCACTCACTTCCTGGTCCTGTGATCAGCGTCCATGTGATGTACAGCACGCATGATTTCATGCAAAACACACGGCGTAGGAAGTTCATTAGTTGCGTAGTGTAATCTCTGCGCTGCGGCTGCTTTTAATAGGATTAGTTAACTGACTTGAATCACAGTCAGAGTGGGGGGTCACAGAAAGTTAGTATTCCTCTCAGGCTGACCAAGTGGAAGCTGTTTTTATCTTTCCTGAAGGAAAACCTGACAGGAAGGATTTGACTAATGTCTGATAAAAGCCATCAGTGGTTTGAAACTGCATGGGTACTTATTCTGTACGGACAAGGCCTATTCATTTCATGCCATGATTTACTATACCATTTTTTTTTTTGATAGCACACAGAAATACTGATATTTTCACCTCTATGTAATCAATCCAGAATAAACTTGAAATCAGAAAAATACAGAAGATTTCCTGTTGATATTTCGCCCAGCTTACTGCAGCCCTACAGTACATACTGCACTAAGCATTGGTATTATGCACTACATCTGTACAAACACAGCTACTGTCTGTTGTTTTGCTTCTAAATTGAGTTCATTTCTTTGTGCTCCTCAGGTGCTTCCTCTATTATTTGTGTCTCACAACTCCTAAACTCTCCGAGCCACGATGGCCAAGTCGGCCCTCCTGAAGGTCATCCTGCTGGGTGACGGTGGCGTGGGAAAGTCGTCCCTCATGAACCGCTACGTCACCAACAAGTTCGACTCGCACCTCTTCCACACCATCGGCGTGGAGTTCCTGAACAAGGAGCTGGAGGTGGACGGCCACCTGGCCACGCTGCAGATCTGGGACACGGCGGGTCAGGAGCGTTTCCGCAGCCTCCGTACGCCGTTCTACCGCGGCTCCGACTGCTGCCTGCTCACCTTCAGCGTGGACGACGGCCAGAGCTTCAGCAACCTGAGCAACTGGAAGAAGGAGTTCACGTACTACGCCGACGTCAAGGACCCCGACAACTTCCCCTTCGTGGTGCTGGGCAACAAGCTGGACGTTCCCGAGCGGCAGGTGTCGGGGGAGGACGCCCGGCAGTGGTGTCGGGAGAACGGAGGACACCCGTACTTTGAAACCAGCGCCAAGGATTCTACCAATGTGGCGTCGGTGTTCGAGGAGGCGGTGCGTCGCGTCCTGGCGATGGACAACAGAGCGGATCACCTCATCCACAGCAACACGGTGGACCTGCAGAGGAAGAGCCCCCCCGAGTCCACCTGCTGCTGAGCGGACCCCCAGCAGGTCACCCCCGTGGTGTGAGACTCTGGAGAAAGAGGAACTGGGGTCTGCTCAGTTTTTCAGAAGCAATAACTGAACATTTTGTGCCAATATTCATCGTTTTACCACACAAGAGACACAAAACTCCCAACTCTGATCCAGATCTTTGTGGGGAATGTGCTTTTTAATTTATACAAAGCGTGAATGGACAGTTATTAGACTGATATTTCTGAGTTGTATTGATTTATTTGTCACCAATGAACCTTCAAAAGATGGAATGTGTGGACAAACCTGATGGTCTAAAGGCCTTTAGAGCGTTATTGTGACTTTAGTTGAAAAGCTAAGCTATGTCATCTCTAAGCAAACTGCCAAAAGTAAAAAAAACTTGTTATATTTGCATTTCTAGAAACAGCATTCTTATTATCTTTTCCATCTTGACACACAGCTGATATAAATGTACCTCAAATGGTATGTGGTCTATCAAATTACAGGTAGAAACCACTATTTCTGGCACTACATTTTGTAGCATAATTTGTTCCAGATACAAATATTAATTTCTGTTCTAATTGGAGGATATTGTGTGTTGATATAAAAACCTAGTAATGCCATGATTTAATTTAGTGTTTCTCTCAGGAAGAGTTGTTTAGTTCCTGTATTTAAGTATTAATCACTACCCCTCCTCTAACTATAAAAGTGGAGCACAACATGAAACTCTAATTAATCTGTGGCCTTAACATTTATTATTAAAAATACTTTCTGTATGGTATATGACTCCCAGTATTTTCTACACTGGAGATAAAGCAGTCCCCATCAATAAAACTGGATAAAATGTGTGTGTGTTATTCACGTTTAATTATGAGCGTAGTTCCCTCTTTGGTCCACAAGAGGGCGCCCGTGTACAATAAATGAATGGTTCCACAGTAACATGGGTTAGCTCCATCTCAAATGGATTTAATGTGCTTTAAACCATAAAATATTCATTTATTAATCAGGTTAGAGTTAGAGCTTTTTCTGGGAATAATGTGGGCTCATTAAGTTATATATCTAATTATTTTTGTTTCCTACAGAATTGTTGCAAATAAGGCAGATACTGTCTGCATGCACAGAGGTCTAATCAGGCATCAAGTGAAATCACGTGTGTGTGTGTGTGTGTGTGTGTGTGTGTGTGTGTGTGTGTGTGTGTGTGTGTGTGTGTGTGTGTGTGTGTGGGCGGGCGTCTCTACAAAGGAGGCAATCATGTCGATAACAGCCAAGAAATGCTAAGTTCCAAACTAAAAATACAGGTAGGAGTTTTCTTTTTGTAAAATTATTTGTCATTATTTTATATTGTAGAAAAATGTGCTTTAGATACTTTTAACAGAACATTTATCAGAAAACATTTGAGAAATTAATTGAGTTTACAATGCTCTATTCCTACATAAATAGGGTCGCAACTAAAAATTGTTTTAATGGTCTGGTATATAAAAAGTCAGGAAATATTCAAATAAAAGGCTGTGAACATTTCTCATAGTCCAAGAAAATGTATTATTTTGTCTAAAATCAACAGATATTTAGTGATTGATATGGTATAAATATAGGAGCAGCAGGAAATCTACATATTTGAGAAGCTAAAAAGTAACTTCATGAGAAAAAGGCCATTTGAAGACGTCAAGTATTAACATTTCTAAAAGTCCACTATTTGTCACATGTTTTTAATGCCTTGAATATAAGTTTGTTACCATAAACATGAAGTTAAAAATCAAATAATTTTACAGACCCGAACACAAGAACGAGACAGGAGACAAACGGTGTCACGATAATAAAAAATATCGGTTTTACTAGAGAAGGTTACAAAAATCATCACTATATAGGAGTCATAGAACTATTTCCAACTTAAAAAATCAAACCATAATGAAACACCTACAGGGACTACAATACCATCAAATACAATGGAGTTTTCTTTAGAAAAGAGTGGGTGGAAAGGGTAGGGGGTGTAGGAGGAGGAGGAGGAGGAGGAGGAGGGGAGGGCAGGGCAAACACCGCCTACCATAGTTGTCAGAACATTTGACTACACATCACCTGAAAAACTGCAAAGACACAGTCATGTCTCCTTCATGCAAATAACGAGGAAACGACAACACCCTGACACGCATCGTCTTATAGGAAATTGAAGTTTGCCTTTACATCAACCTGGTGGCAAAGCACGTATATTTATCAAACAAAACACACATGGCAATATAGTCCTTTTTTATACAGAATAGACAGCTGCACACATGGACGATACTGACATGCTTCATCTCATCAAATCTTCTTCAGTGTTTTTTAAAGGGGCCCTGTTATGCTCATCTTCAGGTGTATATCAGTATGTAGTGTCTCTACTGTGACATGTCTCCATGCTTTCATGTTCAACAAGCTCTTTATTTTTCTCATACTGCCTGCTCTTTTCACCCTCTGTTTGAAACCAGAGCCTAGTCTGCTCTGATTGGTTAACTGGTAACTTAGTTACCCTTTAGAGATGTCCCGCCCCTTAACCTATACATACAATGTGTTTGAGTTCTATCCAATAGAAGCACAAGTGTTACACAGTGATGTCACTATGTTATGGAAGTAAACAAAGGAATCCAATGGAGGCGTTTCAGGCAGGGTGGGGGGGGAGTGTGTGGGAGAGAAACTCCCTCTGGAGGGAACACAGGGATTTTAGCCTTTGCAGACCATTGACATGCAACTATATAAGGAAATAGAGGGAAGGGAAACCCCAGAAAGCATAATAGGGCCTCTTTGAGGGTCGACTAACCAGTGTTCGGTATAGAATATAGTTCATGATATTCAAACAATATCTGATTATAAAATCAATGTATGAAAATTCCTGACTTGATTTATTTCAGAGTGTAAACACTTTCAAAAAAGTCGTTTGGCTGCCCATTGGAGAAAAAAAACAACCCACAAATTAATCCATAAAATTACTGAATCACAAGATTAATAACCCAGCTGCCTAAAAACTGAGAAAACATTAAAAACCTTCCATATTTATTTTTTCTTTACATTTAAAAATGTGTACGTCACAAGCACCTCAATCCATCGTGTCATATCTTAACTGTACTGCATCCCTCTCACCACGTAACAATTAGTATTTATATCAAATGCAGAACTAGTATTTGAGTGCTAAACACATATCCCAAAGGGTACATTTACATATATCTGTGGAAAAAAGAATAGAAGAGCATGGCGAAACACTGTTCTTCTTATTTTAAGGAAAGTGTACATTTTTTTAAGGGTTTAGCTATTTACAGGTGGATTTCATTCACAAAAGGAGAAATTTGCAAAAAAAAGTTATAATTGTCACAGGACAGCGTACCAATCCGGTAGATTCCGTTTAGCGTCAAAAGAACAAAAGTGGCTAAAATCAGATTTGGTTTGATACCTGAGGTGTGTGTCTGTTTTGTGTTCAAATACCATTTATCTTTGATTTGTTGCCGCTGGTGATAAGTGTAGCTTAAGACTTTCATTTACTTTCTTGCAGAGAGTAAGACGATACAATCTAACTCTTGGCAAGAAAATACGCAAAAGTTCCCTCAAATAAGAAGTTGCTCCACCTCTGGTCTTAATAACTGATAATAACCATGGCAGAATAATAAGCTTTTGTAATGTAAATGCTCAGTAATCCTTGAGATCTCACATTAGATGTTTCTATGAGACAGAGGGGGGTTGTTAAGGGGTTATCGTCCTCCCTTTATTTTTTGTTTCGTAATAATAGTGCAACAACGTATCGAGCATTAGAAATAAAAAGTCTAAAATGGAGAAGAAAGAAAAACAGTGGCCGCGAAAACATAAAGAAGAAGAAAAGAGTACCTGGCATACTTCTCAGAGAGTATTAAAAAAAACAACAACATTCGTACACATTCGCACAATATATTCATATATATATGCATATAAAACACCAAAAAAGGAGGAATTTGGTCGCTGCCTGACGACAGTGAACAATGTTTTTTTTTTATACGGAGCTGTTTTTTGGCTCCTAGCGCGAGGCCATCACAGCCGGGGCCACGTTCACGAGCCGCCGCCCTAACGCTCGGGGGGGGAGACGCTTCTGAACGGACGCTCCGGACCTGAGCGAGCACCCGGCGGGCGAGCTCTCCCGTTCTGAAGCATCTGCCTCCAGCCGCCGCTCCTCACTCTCCACCCTGCTCCTTTCGATGGGGAAGGGAGGAGGGTGGGGGACCAGGAGGGGCTCGGGGGACTATCAAACATGGCCGAGGTGGTTTGTTTTAACAGAGGGAGGGGTCGGGTGTCGCGGGGTGGGGGTGTGGAGGTGTGGAGAGGACGCGGTGAGGAGCTGTCCTCCTTATGAGTAGGAGGAGGAGTTCTGGCCCTCCTTGGAGCGCGCCTCCGCCTCCAGGTCCTGGTCGTCCTTGGTCTTGATGTCCTGGTAGTCGTGCGTGGACACGGCGCTCTTCAGGTAGGCCCAGTTAGCGCCCAAAATCATCAGGTAGTGGATCTGGAGAGGAAACACAAGTACTTAAAACAAGCTTAAGTAGCATTGTAGTGTCCCAATCACACACTAATCACAGCACCACTCGGTTAGCAACATGGTATGGTTTGGTGACGTCAATGTAGGGTGACTTAGATTAGTTGCATTACATGGCTTAGTTGAATACTCGATTCTCATTGGGCGATTCGGACATTTCAGAGTTGTGCTTTAGACATTTTGTTCCAAATTCCTCTCTTCCTATCCTGTGAGCTGGAGCACATCACAGAGCGGAGGGGGCGTTCAGATGATCCACCTCAACATCTGCTTATTGCTTTTTTTAGCATCTCCATTTCCCTGGACGTGAAACAAAGCGGTCCGCCTCCACAGCAGAGTGAAAACACGCTGACCCCGTCTCCTCTCGCTCACGCAGGCTCAGATTTCACCCCTTCAGGCGGACATGCTGACAGAACGTGGCGCAGCACATTATCAGTGATCTTACCAGTGCGATGACGGTGGCTCCGGCGCCGGCGAACGCGACGATGTAGAGGTGGTAGGAGAGGTAGAACTGTGGGGGGGGAGACAGAGAGTTAGAGAGGGGAGATGAAGGGAAATAAAAGAAGGGAAGGGTAGTCCTCTCACCTCGCTGGTGTTACAGATGTCTCCCAGTGTGGCCCCACAAGCTTTTCCCGGAGTGGCGTTCCAGGGAATAATACCTGCGGGATGAGGGAGATAAAATGTCAAGAAGCTTTCTCCTCCCCCGAGGCTGCATTAACAATCGGATAAAGATTAAAGAAAAGCGCTGAGCCGCTCCCACAGGGAAAATATGGGTCGCTTTTTTACAGTTTTTCAAAACCAGCGAGTGTGTCCCTTTTAACTTTTTCGCCTTTTCAGCATAATTATAAATAAGATAAAAGCTTGGATAATAATTTGCCAGTAATTGGGGTTAATATTTGATACAGTGTAGTAGCAGGGCTGCCAGCAGCATATGTGATCCTCATCCTACTTTGCGGGCGAGCCAGCTGTCCTTCAAATGTGGGTCACACCCCCTACATTAGGCCCTCACAGATATGCAATCATTGGAGAGCGCTACTGTGCCGTAATACTGCAGCAATGTGGATTTTCATAGAGATCCAATCAGCCTCTCAATAATCTAAATGTATTTGTTGACCTCTTCCTATAGTGGATGACATTTCAAGTAGAGGGATACATATGTTAAGTGAAGGGGTAAAGCCTTTTGGATTATTTTCTATATTTTGCAGGTAGAGCTAAATGTGTGTGGATGAACTAATGAAATATTACTGATTCCAAGATGGAACAAACATATCAAAACTACGGTGGCCAACAGGGGCAAACGGACCAATACACTAACATTCGGAGAAAGGTGCTTCACTTTCACAGACGATGCAAATATAAAATGAAAGCTGAATAAGTTAAGTAACTTCTTAAGTATGATATTGAGCCTTACAACATATTTTCTTTCAGTTAAATTGGTGTTTTATTAACTAAGTTTGAAATGGTGATTGCACAGCTGATCCCAATGACCTGTGATCAGAGGAGGAGCCTTGATGAGCTCAGCTGTGCAGACACAGAGCGGTATAAAGGAGAGGCTGCTCTCACAGGGTGTTTCTCAATGTCGAGTAAAGGTGCTTCAGAGCCACTATTTCAAGCATACTACGTCATCGAGTGCCGCCGAAGGACTGTTCCAATGTTAAGCATACTTGAGAGGTTTCTCAATACTCTAATTTCCCCTCCTCGACTCCTCGACTCCTCGACTCTAGATGCACATCGAGGACCGAGCATCGAGGAGGCTCTCTGGAGGAGCTCTAACCGAGGAGACACTGATGGGTCCTCCACGGCTCCTCCACGGATGCATTTCCGGGAACGGTGGAGGCGTGACGCATGGCCGGACTTATCTTATCTTAGCCAATGACAGCTCTGCATGCATCCCCTGGATATTATTTTAGTAACCACTTGAACGGCGACGCAATGTTTACAGTGAGAACAGCTGTGAGGTACGTGCAGAAAGCAGAGCAGTGTGTATAATATATATCACTCAGTATAACAGGCCTACATTACTCTCTTTGTATGCTGTAGTTTAGTAGATATCTACAAAGAAAGAGTCGATATTTTTCTAAGACCATTTAGTGCTTCACATAATAAAATACACAACGGCTGTAGCCTGATTATGCTTTAGGAGCTGTAGGTGTGTGTGGTACAGTGTGTAGGTGTGTGTGTGTGTGTGGTACAGTGTGTAGGTGTGTGTGTGTGGTACAGTGTGTAGGTGTGTGTGTGTGTGTGTGTGTGTGGTGGTACAGTG
>NW_011337783.1:0-2468 GCF_000735185.1 Notothenia coriiceps
TGTGTGTGTGTGTGTGTGTGTGTGTGTGTGTGTGTGTGTGTGTGTGTGTGTGTGTGTGTGTGTGTGTGACACAGATGTTCAAGACATTGGGAATAAATGTTTAATATTTGCTAATGTTTTTAGATTTAGGAATATTTGTCCAAAAACAGTGGATGATGGCAATAGATGTGATGGTTTTGATCAAGAGGAAAGGGAAGTCAATGTGGAAGTGCCTTAAACCTGCTTTCTTTCATAAAGCTCGTTGGGATAAAAGCAAAAAGAAGTCATGTATTTAATTGTATAGAAGTCTATGAGAAAATGATCCTAATTCTCAGTTGAATTCATTTCTCAGTAAACATATTCCTGCCCATGTTATGGTGTCCATTGCTAGTTGTCTTGTGCAATAGAGGATGTTGTTAATTTTTCAAATAGTAGGTTCATTTAGGGTCAAATTGACTATAAGGGGCGTGGCTATACCTTGTGATTGACAGGTGTTAGGGTGCCCTTCGTGTTTCTACAAACTTTCTCCAATGTGTTTACTGTTATTAACATTTGATGTCAACATTGTGGTTTCCTTTAAATGTCTTATTTAGCTTAACTTAGTGTAGTTTTTAGTTACAAAGACATTAAGATTGCCAAAATGCCAAACTCAAGTCTCACGAACCAATGGGTGACTGCATCCACTTTCTTTATACAGTCTATCGTATTGATCAACAATACCATCTGCGAGTGAAGCAAAAATACACCTTCAAATCCTGTGTAACTGTCTCTTTGTGACCACAGAGGTGTGGACTGTTGTCAGGCTATTTGTCTCAGGCGATGCAACACCTGACTCCCAGATTCATCCTGACTGATTCCTCCTGAACTAAATGTGTCTGAGACAGTGACGTTAAGACAGACAGTGTTTCCAGTTCTCACGTCCTCTTGCTTCCTGAGGGCGGACAGGAGATGAGATACCGCAGATTTAAATAGGTTTGTCTCAGCATTATTTGAGCTTAAACAGATGAAAATGTGTTTGAGGTTTGTTCACCGGAGTTTAGATTTTGATTTGGTTATGAATAAAAACAAGGGGGTAGAAGAAGAAAAAACCTCTGTGGCATAAACAGATTTTATTACACGTTGGAGACTCACAGCTCTTTCAACGGAAATTAAAACAAGAGTAATAAAAGGGCAGCGCGTTGTGGCACAGAACGAGAAACTGCTGGGTTTTGATGCTCTTTTACAGACGCAGCAGCTGCACCAACACTTTGTATTAAGCTCTGAATCAATCTTAACCTCCCCAAGTGTACAGTAAGCTGCAGGAAGGAATCTGCGTAGGGTTTCTGAGATCTGTGACCTTGGCTGTCCTTGGTGTGTGTGTGTGAATAAGAGAGGGGGTCTGTGTCTGGATTGTGGGTAGGTAAGTAAAGGCTGCTGGTCGTCAGAGCACTATGCCCCTCGACACGCCGGTCCCCCATCCCCTGGAGAGCATGGAGCCGCTGGTTGGTCTGGTTTTATCTGCTATTATCCGTCAGATGCTGTGCACCTGTGAGTCTCGTGGTCCAATCCCAGCGGCTCCCTGCTGTCACACACAGCAGCAAAGTTCTCTCTCTTCTGTCTGACAGCCACCCCGGAGGAAAAAGGGGAAAGGAAGCAAATGGAAGGGAAAGAAATAGCATTAAGATGAGCTGTATTTCCTCAGACCAAAGCCTGCCCAGCAGCCATGTGCAGCCGCAGCTCACCTGGCTGCCAGATAAGTGGAGATTAGAGCAGGGGAGACGATGGAAAGGGTATTAGACGCAGAAAAAACATCTTTCTGAAACCCGGGGACAGCCTTGATACTTTTAGGGATTTCTTGTGTGGTGTTTGATGATAGCCAGCGGTGGAAAGAAGTCAAATATATTTACTCAAATTGTACTTTTTTGTTAAGCTATTTTATACTTTAACTCCACTACAGTTTGGTTATGCACTTTTTTTACCACCCTACATTTATTTGTAAACTTTATTTACTTTAAACTTCATAGTTTCAAACGATTAGCTACAACAGAATACAAATCACCTAATAATAATGTTAAGTTTAAACGTCCAGCAGCAGTATATCAAGTACAATTAGCTCCAGCTGTGATGAACACATGAATGCATCAAGAATCATAATCCAAGAATTTAATTTATTTGATCCTGAAATTAGACATTACGCTCAACAAGTGGTTTCACTTTTACGTTTTCAGGTGTATGTCAGTGTGTAGTGTCTCTACTTTAAAGAGTCCTCTCCTGCTGATGTTCAGGTGTATATCAGTATGTAGTGTCTCTACTTTAAAGAGTCCTCTCCTGCTGATGTTCAGGTGTATATCAGTATGTAGTGTCTCTACTTTAAAGAGTCCTCTCCTGCTGATGTTCAGGTGTATATCAGTATGTAGTGTCTCTACTTTAAAGAGTCCTCTCCTGCTGATGTTCAGGTGTATATCAGTATGTAGTGTCTCTACTTTAAAGAGTCCTCTCCTGCTGATGTT
>NW_011337784.1:0-2079 GCF_000735185.1 Notothenia coriiceps
GGAGCTCTGTCAGTTTTCGAATTACCCATTTGCTTTCGGGGAGCCCTATTTTTCAGAGCACATCCTGCTACTAAATATGTCACACGCACGCTCTGTTGACTGGCGCAGCAGCGCGGATGCGATCAATTGCTATAAAAAAAACTCTTCTACTAATACAGACGGTGTCACTATGCCGGCGGATGTGGCCGTTGTTGAAGCCTCTTCAGGCTCCGCATCGGCAGGCCTCTCCCTCGGTGAGGAGCTGTCAAACTCGACCCTAACGCCGCTTACAGCCGGCCAACTAAAAGTTGTTCCGTTCACGTTGTCATTTTTAGACTCCTTCGCTTCTTTGCTTGTGAATCCAAAAGCTGCGACGCTTGGCTGTTTTCGTTTTGCCATATTTTTTATTACAAAGCCAGAGTTAAACAAATATCAATATGAACATTTCAAATACCGCGCCGGCATCGCCACCGTAACCATAGCAACGTAAGGAGCGTAAAGAACGCAGCGCCGCCACGTACAGATGGCAACACCCAGAAATATTCACAAATATAAAACTAATATTCAGAAACTGTAATGAACAATGACTTTTATTTATTTCAAGAACTGTTATTTACAGAAACTCAACATTTCTAATCTGACACAAATATGCACGATTTTTTGGGGCTCCCCCTATTTATCTCAAAGTCGGCCTTAAGGGGAGCTCCCCCCCTCTTTAGGGGAACCAAGCTCCCCCTGGCTCCCCCCCATTTTGAACAGTGTATGTATGACAATGAAAGCCTTTGAATCTTGAAAAAAAAGGCAGCCTGATCCTTTGAGTAATCCCCAATATTTCAGAAATGTAACTGTAATCTGATTGTTTTAAGGGAATACAGTTAGGCCTACCTTTTTTTGTATCTTGATTACATAATCCTCATGTTAGCCCCAAGCCTGGAAATGATTGCCGAGTGGGCTTTTGCTGTAGTTTGAGAAACAATATGGATCGTATCAAGTCTCACAGATTTGTCTTTATGCACCATCATCATGCCTCAATTTATTCCAGCTATGGAGATTATTCTGATACCATTAGAGTCCTGATTTAATGTGGACAGGCTGCTGCAGTGTGATCGTCTCCCAGGAGTAACGAAGCACGATGAGAGGGAGATAAACGGCTGGCCAGAAAAACCCCACGCAGTGTGAAGTCTTCTGTCTTCTGTTATCCACCACGTCTGAGATCAGGACAGCTCTGAGTCATATCCATCAGATAAAGGTTAACCACTTGACAGCAGAAGTTTTCAGTAAAAGTAATTAAGTTGGATTTATCGTGTTGCTACTTGCTTCAACTCAGGTAAACACTTCCGGGCCCAATTAAAGGGTAAGAGTGTTAAACTTCATCCATGAGAGTAAATGATTTTAAATGAAAAGAAGACATAAGCGGTTGTCAAAAATTGAGAAAGAAAACTATTTTTGATGTATGTATAACTTGTATATGGACTAAATAAGTTAGAAAACTGAATAACTTTTTTAGATCCAAGGTGCATGTCATAGTTAGGAGATATGGAGAAAAACACAACACCATTTTTAATAAAATAACTTGATATCGTCGTGTAGGAATGAGTATTAAAATCTCGAAATGAGTCAGCATTTTAGTACTTCCTGTCCCCTGGTCTGGAGGTCAATGGTTTCTGAATGTGTTTCTGGTTGTTAGCCTGAAATAAGGTCTGCTGTTAACACAAGCTGAAGAGATTTAAATTCTACAACATTAAATACGTCAGTAAATACCCCACTCGTGAATTTAATAACGGCGGTTGCTAACAAGCGTCTAAATGAGAGGACTAAACGTCATCACGACCAACATTAGCCGCCTTTAGCTTAGCGGTGGTGACGTGAAGTCATGTGACCGTGCTGTAGTTCCTTTATAGCCCAACATTAGCCGCCTTTAGCTTAGCGGTGGTGACGTGAAGTCATGTGACCGTGCTGTAGTTCCTTTATAGCCCAACATTAGCCACCTTTAGCTTAGCGGTGGTGACGTGAAGTCATGTGACCGTGCTGTAGTTCCTTTATAGCCCAACATTAGCCGCCTTTAGCTTAGCGGTGGTGACGTGAAGTCATGTGACCGTG
>NW_011337785.1:0-1884 GCF_000735185.1 Notothenia coriiceps
AGTAGCGAAATGATATGGAGTGGTGCAAACCGAAGCCTACTGATTTAACACTACAACTATAGATGTCGAGATACTACCATGCTGAATATTAAATGAAGGTACAGTTTATTTGAATACATTATTGTTTACAGACGAGAGTAGCATGTGACAACATCCGGAATGACCGGAAACCAAACGAGCCGAGAAGTATTTTTTAGAGTATTGATTACAGCGTTTAGAATGTGTTACATGAAAAGTGATGAAAGAGAATATGAGGAGAAAAGGCGTGTTAAGCATATATTGAATGTGAAAAGAACCAATCCTCTGTTTAAATGCAACAACGGACATTAGAGACGAGGCGAGCCGGCTGGCGGGGAGGAGCCAGCAGAGGATATATAACAGCACCGGAGGAGAGATCCGTGCTCTTCTCTTCCCTAACGAGGAGCGGATCACAGCTGTTTGTCTGACTGAACAATATCATGCTTCTGACCAACCCGCGCCTTTTTTAATTAAAGTACCCAATTGAACTTTCACAGAGACTCCATTTAGTCTCCTTTTAAAGCTTCTCTCCTGGACGGGAGAATAACGAACACAGTTTACACATGTTAAAAAAAATCAATCAATTCAATCGAAAACATTTTTTTAAATATTTGAAAAACTAAGCCTGTATTTGGTTTGTTATTTATTGTTTATAGTTACCTTTAAGATTTGCTGTAGGTATGCCCATGTTTAAACAGTGGTTCAATTTACCCCCTGACCTGGATCGACTTACCCCTACACTGGGGGTAAATTACATACTTTTTTTTTTTAAAGAAGTAATATTTTCACTACCCTTGATCAAATATTAATTATTATCATTGCCATTGATAGGAGACATACTGAATTATAGGTATGTGTTTTCATTTTTACTATGTGTCATTTTTCCTTGCTTAGAGGACAGCATAACTAAACAATGGCTCAACTTACCCCACGCTCCCCTACTGTGAATTATAAATATAGGAATAGTGTAATCTTATATCAAAAACTTCATTTGAATAGCCTTTGTTTTCCTAATTTGAAATGAATCTTCAGTATAAGATCTTAAACATGAGTTAATCTACCTCTAGGTCTGTGAGTAGAGCAATACCTTCTATTGGTTCTTAAATGCACATATATCTTTCAGATTTTCTGGTCTCTGTGAAAAGTTGGGACCAAAGTAACACTTGTTAGATACAAATCGTTTTAAAGAAAACATTACAGAATTAGTTTTTGTTGTGATTACCTACTCACGTGTGTTTTATCGATACCACGTGCTGAAGAAACACAGCTGTGACAATTGTCCTAACATATGAAAAACTGGACGAAAGAAAAACCTTGATGAATTGTGCCCACTGATATATCCTAAAAGTTACACTTTTGCCTTTTTAGCCTGAGGTTGGAAATTAGTTATTGAATTTCAGCTTCAGGGTGATTTTTATAGTTTATATTGACATTCCTCACAATTAGAATACACCTAATCATCTGATTGTTGAACAGGTCAAAATGTTTTTAATGTCAGTTGTTTTTAATACAACTCAAAGTGGGCTAATTTATCATTCTTCCATGTGACATACAGGAGCAAAGCTCAAGTGTTTTTGTTAAACATTCCTTCCAACACACACACACACAGACACACGCACTCACACACACACACACATACACATACATACATACACACACACACACACACACACACGCACACGCACACGCACACACGCACGCACGCACGCACGCACGCACGCTCGCACGGGCACACACACACACACACACACACACACACACACACGCCTCCACACACACACACACACACACACGCTTGCTGACAGAGCCTCCACCACACCCTTTTAAAGCAACATGAGCTCAGACGCACACTTTCTCAAATAACTT
>NW_011337786.1:0-21247 GCF_000735185.1 Notothenia coriiceps
CAGTTCAGTAACGGTTTTCAAGGGGACAATATTTACTCAAATTGATGGGTTTGGATGATGGGGGAAAATCGTGTCACAGGCTCTTTAAACCAAGGAGGGAGTTTTGCTTTTTACATTGTTTCCTCCTACTCAGTAATTCATGACAAATTCAATTATAAAGACAACCTCAAAAACAATCATTTTGTGAAAATCTGAGGAATATCTAAAAAAAGGTGAACGTGTCTGTTGACCCCTCAGGTTTACTAAGGTTGGGAACCCTGGATCTAATGGATAATACTGTTAAATCAACTATTTTGCCATTCAAAACTAATTAACACTCACATTTAAACATCACCACTAAACTCATATCACATTATTTGAAATACAAAAATGTAAACATTGTTTCTGCTGACCTCCGTCAATTGAGTCTATTCAGATTAAAAATAATTGTATACATGCAATGGAACATTTGCATATGCTTCCAGCTGATCTTAAAACCAACCATCAAACATTTTACAGTAACTTGAGATGCACATTTGAATGAAGAGTACATTTATAGTTATATTGACAAATGTACTAGTATTTATATTGTATACATCTGTACTTTGACCTGTTTGAATTGTTAGTGTGATTGGCATTACGTTTTTAGTGTTTGTTGATTGTTATACGTGTACCTGCCCAGGGACTGCAGATACAAGTGAGGTTTTAGTTGCTTTGACTGGAAGTAAGGTCATGTCATTACTAGCATGGCTACTTTTTCAGTTCTTCTTTATACAGTAGTTGATCAGTGTTGAAGCTATATGTTGATCATGTTATTAAATTGTAGGGCTGTCCCGAATATCATTTTTCGGGCTCCGGATATTCGGTAGTAATCAGCAGCGAATATTCGGCAGGATGATTTGGAAGGGGGGGGGTGCGTAGTAATCTGCAGCGAACCGCTTCAACACATGTATTTCGGTGTATTCACGGCATTCATTTTGTTATTCTACAGTATTGTTGTTTTATAGTTATGTGTTAATGTATATAACCCAATTTGTGTTCTTTGAAATTGAAAAGGATATTGCATTGTGTGTGTTACTTTCGTTGCAGTTGTATATGTCTTATCAGAGATGGAGTACTCGAGTCATGGACTCGGACTTGAAGAGTGGTGACTCGAGAGTGACTTGGACTCGTGAATTGGTGACTTGACTACAACACTGTCTTAAGTGTAATTTGGCTTGGCTTCCTATTTTGTATGGTCATGCTTTTATTTTGAAGGAGAGTTAGCGCTGTTGACAGGAAGTTATTGTTGCTATGGAAACAACGTGACGGAGACTAACAGAGAAAAAGTAATAGGCCTATCTACATTATAAAGATGGAGACAGTAAAGAATAAAGTTTATGGTTAAGTGTTAGCACCCCTCGAAGAGCCACAAGCTTTTACGTTGATATTGGAGTTTTTAATAAATTCAATTTGGCAGCCGCAGAGCAGCGCGGCTGCCAAAAAAAAACAATAACGAAATTGAAACCCGAATAGTACTCCAACGAACAAATATTCGGATATTCGGGTACAGCCCTATTAAATAGTTAAACATTTATTGTCATTTTTGTTTATTGTAAATGTACCATTTTATATTAGTGTAATTTAAGTTAATTGAAGTAGTTGCTTTAAGCTCTATTCTGAAGGCAGCTTTGGGATCCTGGTGATTATGTACATATTGGAAACAGGTGGTGCACCAGAAGCCAGATGTCTTTTAATGAAAAAGCATGCCACAGGGCTATTATACATTGGAAACCTTTTCATTGTATTTTGTTCGCATTGGTTAATGGAAATAAAAGTACAAACAAAATTATGGCCTGGACTTGGATCTTTCCCTGCCTGAGTTTCGCTATCTGGTGCCTCAGCGGCCGTTTTACTTTTGAGTTGATTTTCAGTTTGATTTCTTAATGACATTGGCCGCTTAAATTAGTATAATGATACAATGGGGTATCAGCTGACAGTGAGCAGAAACTAACCAGAGGCTTCCCAGTCCAGTCGTACTGGTAGTCAAAGATGTATCCGTTCCTATCGAAGAGGTCTGTGAAGAGTTTCCTCAGGTAGTCGTAATCTGGCTTCTCGAAGAAGTCCAGTCGACGCACGTACCGCAGGTAGGTGGCCATCTCTTCTGTTACAATCACACAGGTACCAAACCCACACACACATTCAAACAATGAGACACAAGATTTGATCAACATATGCTAACTTGACCATATTTGCAACAGCTGCAACACTATATTTTGTATTTAATTTGTAGAGCTGTGTATATACACACCTGGGAAGTTTTCACAGAGGACCTCTATAGGTGTGTCTCTCTTTGTGTCTCCTATCTTCTGATAACGTTCTTTCAGAGTGTCAGCCTTATGAAGACGGAGACATGAAGGAATGTATTCACTGTTTGTAATGGAAGGCAGCTTAGGAGAGGTGATGCAGAGGGAAAAACAAATCTGACAGGACTGATAAACACTCACCTTGAGGCCCTGCCAGGGTAGGCTGCCTCGCAGGAAGTACATGAACATGTGACCTAGAGCTTCCAAATCATCCCGCCGGCTTTGCTCTGAAACACAGGAAAACCAAAGGCTTTAATTACTCTTGATCACGACAGATGGGGTTGTTTGTCCCATATTGAGTAGGCCTTCAAACTCAATCAGAATGAAAACAGTGACAAGATCATTATTACAAGAATAAATAGCTTATAATTGTGATGACCCACTAATATTTCACACTATTTATTTAGCAATTACGCAAATATACTTATTTTCTATATCTTTTTCAATTGACTGACTGACAAAAACGATTTGAAATATGTGACCTTGGGGAGCACGTTTTCCAAAACTATGTGATATTATAAAAACCTAAATATCAGAACTCTCTACACTCAACAAAACAACATCATTAATTCAGTCCCAATTGTTTCACCACATTTAACCGTGTCCATTTTCCCCTTTTTTGCACACTTTTTCATCTTCAACCGTCCTTAACTTGGGGACAACTGGCCGCGGAGAAAAGGCAATTTTCCTGGGAGGGAACGTGCTAAAAAAGGCACTTTTCTGTATAGTTACTTGCATTGAGCTGAGCCAAACAAAGAAACAAGTTCACTTGATGGACAAGCGAACGCTCCTGTTGCTCAATCATCTAGAACTTTGCAAGTATAAAATAATACAATTATTTGGTATTATAAAAGTGAGGTCTACAGGCAAAATAAGCGGAATGTGCCATTTGGCATTTTAAATGAAACAAAATAGCTTTTTGAGAGCATTCAATATGTGTAAGATAATCTTTGAGAATGAGGGCCGGTGTTCACATCACAAACTAAGTTGTTCTCCCGAGCTCCCTGCCAGTGTCTTTCTGCCAGATCAAGGCGCTATGTGGTCACAGGCCTACAAAGTGCTGATTCGTTCCAATGTTGCATTTCTTAAACGCTAATTATCTTATTTTTATTAATAGTGCAATTTCAAATATTATGTACACTTTATACTCCTTATATGTAAATTGCTCCACAGATTTTCTCAGGTAGAAGACACTTACCGGTATATCATATCACAATTGTGTGATTTTGTTGTGTTTCTACAATATTTGTACAAAATTCTGCAGAATCCTCAGCTAATTATTGAATTTATTAATAATTATCGAAACGCAAATGAAACGTATTTTGCTTACACACACGCCTAGACATCTATGGTTGATATGGTACATAGGTATCATTAGCGTGCTGCTAATGATGGCATGCTTGGTCGAATGCACTTATTGTAAGTGGCTTTGGATAAAAGCGTTAGCTAAATGCAATGTAATGTAATGCTTACCTTTCCCCAGATGTGTATTGATGCTCATGTATCTAGCCGTTCCAGTCAGACTCTTGTGCTCTCTGTATGGGATGTGTTTCTTCGTCTCTGGGTCAATGTATTCCTTGGCCAGGCCGAAGTCTATGATGTGGATGGTGTGTTGCCGTTTGGAGCCCGGTCGGCCCACCAGGAAGTTTTCAGGCTTCACGTCCCGATAGATCAAGCTTCTGGTGTGGACAAACTCCATGCGGGTGATCTAAAGGAAAAGGAACAGAGCACAAAAGGCTAAGAATAAGAGAAAAAGAACAATGACTATGTCACCACTGTTGTGCAGTTAGTCCATCCATTACTGGAGAATCTCACTGCTGTAATTGACCTGCTACCACACTTCATGCTACATTGTTACATTTATTTTATATATACTGCTTTTACTTACTTATCTACCTGAATGTATATTTCTGTAAATTGTAATCATTTTATTAAAAACATCATGAGCATGACTTATATCTAATTGGGTTTTTTACATCTTTATCCATACATTTGCTGCAACAATGTACATTTCCCCTCTGTGGGACGAATAAAGGAATTCTGTGTTTAGAGATCAAAATCAAAATAAATCGGTTTTACCAGCTGTATAGCTATCATGAGGACAGTTTTCAGAGAGAAGGTCCGGTCACAGAGGTCAAACAGATCTTCTAGGCTGGGTCCCAGCAGCTCCAGAACCATAGCGTTGTATTTACCACACGGTCCAAAGTAAAATACCTGGGGCACACCCTCTGGGTGAACACACAGAGAAAGGACAGTCAGAACAGGAGTTGGACACATTGAGAAATCAACACGGTGCAGTTAGCTTCTGTCTGGCAGGCCATACTGAAGCATCTGCTGTCAGACCCACCCAGAGCAGCCTCTCTCCTCAGGCTGTAGGACTCCACTAGACCATCATCAATTGTTTATCTTTTCCTTGTGTAGAAACTGGGACTACAGCTTGTGCAACCCTGTCTCTAGAATGACAATAAATCATGAACTCGTGAAATATCCACCTAAAAGCCACAATGGCTGGGTGAGTTGACTCCGCTCAAAATACAATACAATACTTCATTCAACAGCAAATTAATGATATGAATATCTTTTAACAGAGATATGTCTTCATTATTTTAGCCGTGTGCATGTGACCTAGGCTACATTGAAGAAGTGGTTATCCAGTGACCTACTGTGAATAAAAGCTAAATTGCAGGCTCTGTGTATGTTGTCTTAACTCAATTCTGTGTGTTTTGGCCGTTTCTGTTTTTAAACATGACTTATTTAAAATCGTAATTCTCTCTTAGTCTACATTTTCTACATTCGCCTTTTATCTGCAATGTACATTTGCTGCTCTCACACTGTGGGACAAAATAAAGTAGTGATTTCCGATGTCGCAGAAACCATCAAGATTGAATCTTGTGCTTTTTTTTATTGCACCACCAGCGATTTTGTTGTTTTAATACCATCTAGTTATTAAAATATTTTTGGGTAAACACAAATGGAAATTATATTTTTGACATATAACGCAGGGAAGTGAAATCTGTATACTCTTTATGAAGCGCACAAGTGGCTAAGTTTGCACTGCAGAGACGGTGGGTTTAATATCCAGTGGCAATCCTTCTGGTCGGTTCCCGTGTTCCAATTAATCAAGGGGTCTTGTCTGTTGTTGTTGTTGTTGTTGTTGCTGTTGTTGCTTCACTAACAACTCGTACTAGTTGATCTGAGGCCTGTACTACGAAGCCGGATTTTCGCTTAGCGCGCTAACTTCAGGGAAAACTCGGGGTTTCCAGTCCTACGACGCTGGTTCTCTTTTTAGCAGGCTAGATCTCCATGGTAACTTATGCTGAACGGATAACCTGGCCCCCNCAGAGTAACATTAAGTACAGTCCGCGGCACTGTGAGTGCAGACGTCGATGTGTCCCATTATCATTTACATCCAGGCTATATGCAGGAATCCTGAAGTCAAATGTAATACCTTTTAAGACCTTTTTTAAGACCTTATCCATACATTTTAAGACCAGCTGTATTCACCTTGCAGGTGCAACTATGTGGCTTTTATCCTGGATAAAGTGTTTAAGTCATGGATGTTTAAAGTTTAACTTCTTCATATTTGTCTAATATTATAGTTGACTTTTCATTCAGGAAGTATGACGCGCTGCGCTGTCAGTACGCTTGTCCATGTTTGTGATTGGTCGAATGCTCCAAATACCACCCCTTTCATGTGAACGTGCACCTAACTAGATAGGACACGGCTGGTTTGAGCGATCCACTTGATAACCCGCGTCGTAGGACCATTTAGCGAGAGCGCGTATGTTTTGGATTAGGCCAACCGGCTAACTCAAACATATGTTGAACCGGCTTTGTAGTACAGGCCTCTGGACATCGGCACAATAGAGGGAGAGCATCAACATGTCCAAAACATCGAGACTACACCCTCCCTAGGTCAAAAGTGTAGCAAGATATAAGATCAGTGCAAAATCAATCAGGTATTCCAGATGGGCCAAAAATATGGTCAAATCAGCAGAATTGTTTGACTAATATGGGACTTCTCTTTCAGAAATCATGATAAAAAGGAGAACTTGAAAAGGCTAATTTACTAATTCATATTTGTGTTTATCAAACGAACAAAACTCCTTATTCTTATGAATGTTAGTCACATGGAAATCCTTTCATTAAGACTCTGCCGATTGTCACAGTAGAAGACTTAGTGAAAGCCTTACCTGAACTCCCCAGCTGTTTGTAGAAGCGATATTCTAGGTGAAGCTGTGGCGCCCGGGACTTGATAGGCTCCTACAAAAGGAGGATGATGTCTCAATAACAATAGTCACACAACAGAGGTAGTAGTAAACAAATAAAACCCATTTCATAATATACATTTTTCTGACACTGCTGTCATACTGAGGATCCCAATTGTTGCAAGTATAGGATGGTTAAGTACAATGTGAAACAGCTTCATATGAAAAATGGAAGAATAATGCTCCTTCTTACTTAGACTAATAAAGTGTGCTGTCCTACAAAGCTATATAAGGACAGTGGTGCAAAGTAACTAAGTACAAGTACTGTACTTAGTTATTATTATTATTTACTTGAGTATTTCCATTTTATGCTTAAAAAAAATTGAGAGGTCATTTGTGTACTTTTATTCCACTACATAATACAAAATATAATCAACACTTTAAGGCTTTAGTTGCACCCGGAGCAAATGTCAAAGGCCACACAAAAGAAGAATTAAATTCCAGCTTTACAGGCTTGGTAAACCCATTTGAACATCCATGATTATAAAGAAAACATCAAAGATGTGATGTATTATTATGCTGCTGTGTTTATTGTATTTTCGTAACACTGGCACCACAATTTCCAATAAATAATGACTTATCTTATCTTATTCTGAAATGGGCCAATCTGCATGATAAGTACTTTTACTTTTGTTACATTAAGTATATTTAGATGCCAATACTTTTGTACTTGTACTTGAGTGACATTTTGAATGCAGAACTTAAAACTGAGTTTTACTACACTATGGTATTTCTATTTTTACTCAAGTGCAAGATCTGAGTACTTCTTCCACCTCTGTATACGGAGAACTTATTTTTACCAGTTTGATAGCCACGTATTCGTTGGTGTACAAGTTCTTCCCAAGTCGCAGCTCTCCAAAGTTCCCACAGCCGATCTTCTTCCCGACCCGGAAATTTGGTCCGACCATCAGAACCCCGGAGTTGGAGCTGGTTCCCCGGCTTCCGTGCCCCGATCGACTCCCTGTCTTCCCGGGCATCCTCTTCCCCTCCTCTGCCTCCCCTTTCGCTCCACCTCCACCTCCCCCTCCTCCTCCTCCTCCTCCTCCTCCCCCCACTCCTCGCTTGTCAAAGTCCATCAGTTTGTGGTAGCCTGGCCTCTCCACGGTTAAGCCGATTCCATGCAACCACAACAACAACTACCAAAACAACTGCCTAGCAGCTCGACAGTCAAATGTTAGGATTTCCTACACTGAGACAAAACGTGGGAAATTTTTTTTAAGATGAACTGGGATAGATGTGAGATGAATTCGTAAAGTATGAAGTTAAGCAGAGCAAAAGAGCGCTTAGTACTATGAAAAAGATGGGCTGGTGAAAGTGTAAAAAGCAAAAGCTGATGATTATTGGGTGGGGTGTTTAGATGACTTAATGAAAGAGGTGAACAAGATGATGGGGTAAGGGGGTACCACTAGCAACTAGTTTTAAACCCCCTTGCAGGGGCCAGAGATGGTGATGGAGGCAAAGAGGTAATAGCCTGGTCAGTCACCATACGTTGCTATCCATATGCTAACATGCTATATGAAACTTGGAAGCTCCGCTAGCTTGAGGCTTTAGACAAACCAGTCCACCATGACAACTGCCTCTCACTCAGCCCCAGGGCACACTTTGACAACAGGAATGTGTTGCATTGATCAAAAATTATTTAAATCGAACTTTCCGTTACCGCTAGATACTTTAGGTGTGTGATTTATTGCCATAGGGCTTGGTTAGTTTCTCTTCAGCTTGTGCTCCTTTAAATGCTGGATCTCTGTACGTGTCTTCTGTCGCATAGAGGCTGATAGTCTGTCACAACGCTTGGTCCTATGGAACACCGGCTGAAGCTTTGGGCCCTAGGTGTGAGGACCGCTGAGTGATGAGAAGTTTTAAAGCACCACCTGGAAGAGATACAGACAAAAAGATTAGAAATGATTTAATCAGAATCAGAGTCAAATGTATTGCCAGGTACGTTTACACATACACGGAATTTGCTTTGGAGGTGCTAACAAAAACAACATAAGAATATAGGTTGTAAGAGGTGAACAAAATAACGATTTTAAAACCATTTGAAATGTCAAAACCTCATTTAGTGGTATTGGTAGGATTAGATTTATATGGAAAAACCTTTATAGCAGAAGTGACAGCATGTGTCCTCTAACAGAAAACCAGGCAAGATCTTCCTCCTGAAGGACAGGACATGTTCTCTAGTTTTTCTGATTTCCTCTTCTAATAATAACACTCATCCTGGCTTCTCCCGTTCATTCCTCCTCTCCTCTCAGTTTCCCTCTGCACTTCATTTTCTTGCCATGCTACGTAAAGCCAGTAAATAACAATGTATGTATTTATGAGGTGCTAGTAGTATATGAATTCGGTTAGAGTCCAGTCCAACAGACCAAGGACGGAGTGTTGGCCTCCCTGGCACTGCCGAGGAGTCCTTGAGTACACCAGCCTCCCACACTCCTCCTTGGGCGCTGGATATATAATAATATAATATAACTCACTGCTCCTCATAGTAGGATGGGTTCAATGCAAATTCTGAATGTCCTTGTTTGTACTATGGGCTCAAATTCTCCATTCTCCATGTATTCATTAGGATCTAACTATGCAGTTAGAAGATGAAAATAATCATTGTTCTATCTATACAATTTACCAAAAAATATCAATGTTCTTTGTTGCAAGTCAATTAGTTGGCACTGAGTGAATAGCAAAGACAATCAGTTCTAAATTACATTTGTAAATATTTTGTTATTCTAGTTTTATACCACCAAAAAATTGGCTTAACAACACATTTAATTGAAGATACACAGATATATAGTCACTTATACTCACAACAAAACACTCCATAAAAGAGGTTTGTGTTATTCTTTCTATGGAGGTACTGTTCCTACAAACGTCACAGCCTTCATGCCACACTGATGTATGTAAGTTTAGGTTGTTCTGTATTTGACTCTGTCAACAACAGAACAACAGTTACTACCAAGGGAATCAGGGCCATTTCTTTAGTCACGATAATAACATGGAGGGGAAGAAAAGCAGTGAGGAGGAGGAGGAAATGTCTGTGATAGTGGGCAATGCATTGTATGTGGACGCATCTCCTCTGATGTCATTAACAGGAAAAACATGACCGCTGATCCGCTGTGAGGGCGACATGTGAACTCTAAACACCAGCAAAGTGACCCACTTCTTATATGGGTTTTTTGATTGTGTTTGCTACATTTCTGCAAAGACTACATAGAAATGTTCACAACAATCAATAGAACTTCTTTATGTAAAACAGGCACTTGAAATGACAACAGAACAGTCATAATGTATCACTGTGGTACATTAAAAACAACTATAACAGTCTAGTCAGATATTGACATTCTGATGTCATCAAACCCCTCTAACTACAGGCGACCCCCACAGGATATTGTAGCCAATAACAGCAGCTGAATGCATGTTAAAAAATGCCAATAGCATTGTATTAACTAAATATAACACACTGCAGTTTGTCATATATTCATTGTATTAAGTTTGTACTTTATTTAATATATTTTTCTCTATTCTTTTTTCAAATATATATTTTATTTGTATATTCGTTATATTTTGGAGCAAATTCCTTGTATGTGTAAACGTACCTGGCAATAAACTTGATTCTGATGAACATTGTGATTCAGAAGGATCTCTCATGTGTGACAACAACTTTAACTACAGAGCCGCTGCCTGCGTCGTCTCTTTACCTGTGAACTTGAATAAGTCGTTCCTGTGGTAACATTTTCAGCCCAGGTTTACACATTGACAAAATGAGGTTGCTCAAAACTAAGCAAGCAAGTTAGTGAGATCTGCTAAAGTCCCAATTCATATTCAAATGTATCTGCGGTGACTGTAGTAAGAACCTGTAATTATATCCGCTGTAGCAGATCAAACACACATCCCACAGAGGCCTCTGTCAGATTGAGCTACAGACAGCACAAATCAATAATACTGTATAGGCCATATATGAGAAGGGTTAGGCCTGCGCAAAGCAAGAGGCAACCTCACTCCCACAGTCTTTGGCTCAGCTCAAAGAAAAGATGGCAACTCTGGCATGAACAGAATCTAGAAGAGTGGCCTTTTCTTGAACATTGCTTTGAGCTAGTTATGTTTGGTAAACATTAACTTGCTGTAACAACTCTGCTCCTTTTTGTCCCTTTGCTTTTGCATATGTATGTATGCTATTTATGTCTTTTAACAAATCCTAGGATAACAAATAGTTCCACTTTCTTTAGTCAATTCTCTACTAAAATCAAACCATGCCCCTAACTGGAAAATATCTTCAAAATAGGTTAGTATCAATCTATTTATGCTAGGTACATATGAAATACCTTTACCATATTTAAAATGTTCTTTGACCCCAGTACTACTTATAACAACGGATCATATGTTCAAATATTATTTGAGGGTGCACGGGAAAAAAGGCCTTACAAAGAATCCTCGGAAACCCTTACCGGCAAATAAACTTGATTTTTTATTGAAAATATAAAAAGCAATATAGGTGGTGATAATGAAGTAGACCCACTAACCTGCATTCATCCTCACATCCAATAGTATCCTCTACACAGCAAGCCACAGGCTACAAACCTGACCTCAATCACCGACACAACAGATTGAACTCTTTTCCCAAAAGAACACAAATGTGATGAAGACGAACTGTTTCTTAGATATGCCTTTGTTGACTTTCAATACAACATCTGCCCAGAGCTTCTGTATCAGCAACGTTATACACCATTTACTTGCTGTATTTACAAAGGCAATCTGCTGACAATGCAAATATCAATACATGCTTATTAGGGGAACATATATTAGCATGGGGATATATACATGCAAGAGCTTCCAACATGCAGTGTATTAAAGATTCCACAAAATGTATGCTACATTCCAGGTGCAATAAAGGAACTGTATGGTGTCTTTCCAATACATTACAAGTTACTCTATTTTTTTACTCTGAAAAGGTAACAAATGTACTATATTTACTGCTCTCTCTACTTTGCAAGTCTCCTCCAATAATCGTTGTTAGGTTTGGTATAACAACATTTCAAATGTATATTCCTAAGAGAAGGTTTGCATTTGCGTATCAAAAACACCTAACCGTATTACTAGATAAGGAGCATGTGGTACTGGTGGCCCCAATGGACGGACAGGCTTGATCCTACTAGTCAATCTCTTCATTGCAAGCTTTTCTCCGCAGCCACTTCAACGTTCTGACTTACATTTTGAAGGGAAATACGGTTTATATCAAGCTGTACCAACATGGCCTTGTCTCACTCCAACGATCAACTTAGCTGCACCCCCTCTTACTGGTCTCCATTAATGGATTTAGGTACCTGTGAAGAGGCCTAACTGATATACCATAGAACACAGTTCTGTTCAAAATCGTGGTATCTGCCACTATTTCTGAAATTAGCCCAGAAAGCTGTTTGGGGGTGAGCTGTTTCAGAGTTTGCTAATGGAGCTAATGTTAGCTGAAACGACTGCAGCAGATTCCAACATATGTGCAACAGTAACTGTTCAATCTACTAACCATACTCCGGCGTTCGATACCCGATGAAAACTGGAAGATTATTTTGGAAGTTGTAATATTATAGTGTTATTGCACGTCAACATATTCACCGACCCAGGCAACGCAGGAAGTTCGGTTTAGGCCACAGGAGTTTGTGTGTGAGTGTTTGGCCTTGGTGTAGCTTGTCAACGTTAGCTTCATTGAAACCAATTGGAAATAGCAAAGTAGAGAGAATGCAGTAGTACATTGAGGGAAGTAATGTCAGAAAATACAACAACTACAGTTGTAACGAGCAGCAGTGAAAAAGGACCACATCAACAGCTCTCTAGCCAGCTAACGTTAGCTTTTACTAGCCTCTGTGGTCGTAACAACACGTAGCCTGGTAGAAGCTAACATGTTAGCCAGTTAGCTAACTAGCCAGTGTTGGCTAACGCTGAATTTCTGCCCATAGATACAGTCATTCATAAACATAGCTAGCTAATTAAACAAACCAATATGTAAAAAGTTCATAGAACGACAAAACGTACCTAAACCGACGTTCTTTATGTTGCTATTCGTCTACTTCGGGATAAATGTTCTTATTTCCTTCGTGTCGTTTTCCTGCTCATCTCTTTTTCTGTGGATGTTTGGCTAACCAGCTGAAAAGCCTTGCTAGTGACCGTAACGCAATTTGCGTAGAAGAGGATCAGTGCGGTAGTAAACGGAGGAGGCGAGCGTAAACTGCTTTGAAGAATACCAACAGAAAATCTGTGTGCGTGAGTGTAGCCTACGTGAGAGGGGGTCACGCACACTTTGATTTGTGGAGAGATGTTTTGCTTTTCACCAGCACTTTTTTCATACTCTTTTCTGGTGTTTCTAAATATTTGTATCCAATCTAGAAAGTCATATGATGTGGTATTACCTTTGTATACCAGCATTTTATTTTATTTACCCGCATATGTAATATTTGGTTCTAGATCTTTAACAGTTTTCCTGGTTGTCTGTACTTTGAATAACTGCACCTTTTTGAAGGAATTTGCACCACTGAATACTGAAATACCCTCTTAATGTCCTGAATTACCCTTGTGATCCTATCTTATAAAGGATGCTAAATCTAGTGCTCACCTTACATATTCTCTTAATAAACTCATGTTCAATCAAATTGCTCTTACAAATCATATAAAAAGGTTTGGTCAGCAGAGCAAAGAAGGATTGTCTGACAGCCCCAATTAATTGTTAATATTGTGAATAGTGTTTAAACTACTATTCAAGCTTTGTCGTTCTTGTTAAATATTTCATTTTAAATGTGTCAAATATGTCTCCGTTTATGGACTGCACTGTCAGAAGCCAAATGAGCAACATTGTATTACATATGTTAAAAAAGGTCATGTCATATAGCCTATTTTACTTATTTTAAACTCATAATATGCTACTTTAATGTTATTGGCTGGGTTTACCATGGACATTAAAAGTAGGCTACAATAAAACTACTACTACGATATTAACTACATATAAATACACTGTTACACCTACCCTGTTACAAGGTGTAATTTGTCTTTTTGATTGAATAGATAACAGTTATAGACTTCCTGTCATTGTGGTAACATCAGTGATAACATTGTTTATAATATGGGGATTTTTGAACAGTTATTGACCATATATGGGGGTTTATAGTGATGGTCAGCGTTAGTCGTGGCTGTCACAGCCTTCATCAGCTGCACATCCTATCTGAGATCTACGTCAGAAGCTTCTGTCAGTGTTCTACTGTATGTTCATGTAAGTGTGAGATAGAGCTGAGAGTGAATCCAGAGTCGTGCTCACACAGTGACAGATCACAGAGACGATGAGAAGACTATCACACATGTTGCTTCTGCTGGTGAGTCTGCTGTACCTGAGTCCTGCTGAAGGTAAGGTTAAGATGAGGAGGAAGAGGAAGACCAGATGCATTAATTTTTTTATTGTCCATACGTTGCAAGACTGTGGACTGAGATTCAAAATTGGCTTAAGACACTTTATATTGATTTTGCATTTACTCCCTTTGGTCTTTTGTTTGGGCTTTTGGATGAGGACAATACACAGTTGATGAATACAATTATTCTTCTGGCAAAGATACTTATTTTTAAAGCTCAATCAAGGGAACATCTGAATTTAAGGTGTGTGAAAAATAGATTAAAAACACAATTTATTTTGGAAAGGATCATTGCCTCCAAGATTCAAAGGATGGCTCAACACACCATGAAATGGGAAACAATCAGCTCTAGCGAAGAGTGGGATATAAAGGAATAAAAAATGCTTCTGATGATATTGGACTGTCAACCTATTTTCTTTTGTTTTGTTTATGAAATGTTGAAGTGACCAACTGACTGTATTTTATTTTATTTTTTTCTGTTTGTTTTTGTCTGAGATAGGAATGTCTCTTTTTGCTATTGTAATGTCCATGTTTTGTGTCTGTAGCCTGTACAATAATTTAAAAAAAAGGTTAAGCCTTTGTAAATCAAATCACATTATAAGATAATATCAGATGTCCCTTATTGATCCCAAGTTGGGACATTTTATAAAGATGATATTAAAGCAAAGTAGAACAAAAATCATATACATATATAATTCATGTGTGCAATTTGTAGGGTTTAAGAATACATTCAAATGTAAATGCAATGACTGTGAGTACAAATCAAATTGTTCAGGGTTACTTAAGGGGAGAAAACAGAGTGAAAGTTGGTTCAATAAAGAAACAATGGAGCAGGGATTATTCATATTATTATCAGTGGTAGTGTAACTAGAAAATGTGAGTCTATCTGTCTGCATTAGATTTAGTGAGAATTAGAAATGGCGGCACAGCCATATTAGTAAAGATCATAGTCATCGATCGATTTTTGCTGGTGGGGGCCTTTTTATTTGCTGTACAACCACAGTAATGATCACTATGTGTGAAAAACGATGATACACTATTTATGTAAAAAGCCTTGTAAGAAAAAGGGTACGTGTGCAGGAGAACTCTCTGACCCAAAATGCATTGCACATGCAGTATATTTCAGAATGTTTTCTTAATATGATATCCTCGTGTACACGACTTTCATTACGTATATGCAAACGTATTATATTTTCTCTCAATCTTCCCATTGATATGCAACTGTATATTGGACTACTTAATCATTTGTTACATCATTGTTTTAAAATAATGCTGTGCAATACTATTTACTGTTTATCTGCTACTTCATTCATGTTAAATGTTTACTCACTTTTATAATGCTGGTAGTAACCGTTTCTACCTTGTATATCTACTTATTAGATTTGTATTTTATTAACGTGTGCTTGCCTCTTTACTTATCATCTTAGTCTACTCTTTTATTTTGTATGTGCACTATTTTGAACAAAGAAATATCTTGTGCTCATGTCTGAGTTCTGTCACGTCTCTAGGTGGTTGCAGCAGAGCTATTGTGATTATTTCCGGAGATGATCGGTTTCTGTCCTCTGGAGAGGGCTTCAACCTGAGCTGTGAGTTCTCCTGCCTGAGGGCCCACCATGTGGCCCAGCTCTGGAGGAGCGCCCCCCAGGAGGGAGATACCATCTCTGCAGAGGTTTTCTGACCTTGACATTTAATATGGCATGAATTAAGTGTACTTTTGATTATGCAACACACTTTTAAATGTTGCGACAAAATAAGCTCTCCTGTTGTAAAGGACGATGTTGATGGTTTTGATATCGTTACATTTTTATTGTATTTTGTCCAAAGCCACTTATAATATGTGCATTCAACTAGTCTGCCCTCTCTTAATCCAATATTGAGTTGGTTTGGTTTTAGTCAAAGATTTCTTTAATGGAATTGTTAAAACATTTTTCATGCTAAATTAGTTTTTTACAAGAAACTTGTGCACAGGTCTAGTAAATAAAAGATTGAAACTGTTGATTTCGCACACTTCTTTGTGAAGAACCTCTGTTTTACAGATCTGTTGAAAGAATTACCTTATTTAGTTTTTTCAAGAAAGTCTTAGCTGACTTATAATATTTAGTCGAGAACAGGTTTAGAGTCAATGATGTGGATACATTGCGAAAATCATGCAAGCACATCAAATTAATCAAATACGATGTAGTACATCCTTAATCCAATGAAGTGCACGTTTTGTTCATGAATGATGGTATTTGACCTTGACAGATCCAATCCCTGATCAACACAGCATGAACACCTGAAATCACATGCTTTTCAACACAAACGTCAGCAAAAATATGAGCACTTTTAACAATGTGTACCTCCATCTAAAATAGCATCAGAGAAAAGGTTCATACAGTCTGAAGTGGTTTAGTTTCTTACCTTGCTACAGTACAAACTGTGTTAGAACACACTAGCCTTTGTGAGCTGTGGCTATCAGACCCCTCCAACACAACGACCCCTCCCCCACAGAGGAAAGAACTCTGAAACTTGATGTTAAAAAAACATCCAGGTCTGGTGCTAAAGTGCATCTCTACAGTAACATCTGTTTTGTCTCATAGAAGAGCATGTCTCTTGTCAACATGAGCTTCGCCCTCCCTGATGTGATCCTGGTTCTGAGGATCCGCTCTGCCACCCAGGCCCACAGCGGGGATTACTTTTGCAGGACCCAGCCGCCGGACACCATCAGCCCCAAGGTCTCCATCCAGATAGCAGGTTAGGTGACTTGCTTTAAAATGACCGTTTCAACTGAAAGGTGATCGTTAGGAATATATCATACGTTTATAATTAACTCAAATAATGATGTTTGACATAGCAACATTGTTGTTTTGTTAAAATATTAGGACAATCTATTCATATGAACATTTTAAAATGACTTATGTATTTAATAATATTAAACACTTTGTAGCTGTATAGCCTATTGAATGATGAACCGCATCCTCTCCAGATAACCTGACAACATCCAACCCGGCCCCCTCCAGCCCCCCCCACTGTGACAGCAGCCAGCAGCACAGCAGGGCCACAGGTGAGAGCGCACTGTGTGTCGGGACTCTGTTTAAGAGTTATGGATTCTCTCAACATTTATAACATCTATGTCCATCTAATATCATATTCCATATCTCAACCACAGCCAAATAATAAATACATCCATATTTCAATTTCCTATGCCTGTGAGGAGTTCATCCCGTGCCTGGAGTAAGAAACGTAATAAAATAAAAATTGTTTTAGAGATTTAAAAGAGGAAACAATGTCAGCCTGCCTGAGCTGCCGGGAAAGTAAAGGCTGTCCCCCCCGATGAAAGTTAAGATTTTGGAACAATCAGTACGGCCCTGCCCGAGGACCTCAGCAGTGTTCAGCTCACAGAGATTTTAGGCATGCAAGGCTTTAACAAAGAGTAGTAAACATGAACATGTTAAACAGGTAACAAGTGAAGGGCAACAAGGATTGATATGATGTAGTAACTTCTTTTAAAAACCTGGCAGTGTTTTGAACAAGTTGCAGGCTTTGGACGTCTCTGGCCCATTGGACCAGAAAAAGATCCAGAATGCCGCACTGTGTCAAGGGGTTAGCAGTCAAGGAACATTAGAATGGATACAGGCCTCTACAGAGTGGTGCAGTGAAGACGTATTTATGGAGGCCGACCTGGAAGTTTTGCATATCAAGGGCTCCCTCCACAAAAAGCAGTGGGATATTATATTGCTTTTTGGAAAATTGCAGTAAATAGGGTTTTGTGGCAAACACATGTTTATAATACTTATATACTTCAATGCTTGTATTGACGGAATTGGAAATTCTAACTAATTTATGTGTTTTGGGACAAAATTCTACAGTAAGCCAATTCTGACTTTGACCTTTGACCAGAGCAGTGTCAGTGCTGTGTATAAAACCAAACCAGACTGTCAATTTGCAGATTGTAGAGGCAACATCAAAAGACACATTTATTTCTAAAAAACGTGGGTAAAAATGTTGGGTAACAGATGGTCCTAAAGTAACTTTAAAGTGACTTAAAACAGAGAGATCCTCCAGAGAGGACTTATTTGTGTTCAAAGCAGTTCGAAAGGCAACAGTGTCTGCAAGAAAATGATAGAAATCACATAACTGCAGTTCCTTCCTGTTGTGTTGTCTGAGAATGTGGTCAAACCACCAATGCATGAGCCTCACAGTGTCATTGCAGTTTACGAGTAAATCAAAACATGTGAAGTAGCTATTTGCCCAGCTTTAAATGTATCCCACGTTTTTGATGGTACTGCTTTGGGGCACCATCCACTGCTGAGAGTGTGAATCGATTAAAGGAATTAAAATCATTCAAAGGCTTTATTTGTCATATGCACAGCTATAGTGAAGTTTTAGCTATTAAAATCTTGAGTCTCAGGCTCTTCCAACAATGCGACATACAATATACTTAACATAAAATAAAAAATAAAATAAATACACAAGATAGCACAATAGACAATATGGTTCAAGTAAGCTGCAGGAACAGGACAAATATGATTTACATAACACCTCATTAGAAATCAATATTGTGGAGTACAATACATTCACTGTATTGTAATTCTATATAAATGTGAACATATGAGGACTATAAACAGATACAAATGGCCCATGTTATGGGGGCTGATGAGATTAGACTGGGTTAATTATTCCCATCATATGTCTCTTCTAATTTCACTTGTTTAAGTATTTTGTCCTATTTTACTCCTTCCTCAAAACCTGCCTCTCTTCATCTCTGTGTATGTTGCAGTTTTGCCTCTGAGAGATTTTATGAAATTAAAATATGCATCCTCTGTCCATGCAGCTCTGCAGGGTCAGCTGTGGTATTGGATCCTGCTGGGGAAAGCTGCCCTCCTCCTCTTCAGTTTGGCCTGCCTCGCTGTGAAATACAAGAGAGCATGAGAAGAAGAAGAAGATCTCTCCCCACAGCTGAGATTTGTTTTTAAAACATTATTCCATATTTTAATTCCTGCATTGCTTCTGTCCTAAAATGAAACATTTCTGGATGCCTCTATAGAGTTGATCTTCGTGCTTCTCTGGAGATTGTTAATGTTTTGGTTTGGCTTTATTTGTGTTACATTACATTAATCAAACATGGAAATCGTATTCAATTCACTCTTCACATCTGAGTGGTTTTGTTTCTTTTTGGTATAAATAAACTTGATGGTAATAGGGGATCAAATGATCAATTATTTGTATGTTTGTCATTTTATAATGGTGTGTGACTATACTGCATAACATTAATAACAAATCCCAATGCAGAGACAGCAAACAGAGTTTCTCAAAGTAGGTATAAATCATGTGGGAGTAAATGTATGAAGGTAGATATGGTGCAAAATGAGAGAGCTTGTAAAACCTGATGTGAGCACTTGCAGAAAAAAAATCTGAGCTTGTGTGCATACATTTATACTTGTATAAAATATCCACGTATCTGTGAACCAAATTTGAAGTCACAGAAAAAAAAAAGAAGTTTTGTAGCTTGTAGAAAAAAAATGAACTTAGTGATGAAATGTTCACTTGCAGAATTTATTATTTTTTTAAAATATATTTTCCATTACAACTGCAACTTGGTTATTACAACCTCTCAAATCAGTCATTAGAACTTCACGAATCTGCTCTGAATCGGCCTTGACTTTTGCTACACTTCTTGCGATGAATGTGTCGCAAAAGTAATTTTCACCTGTAGATGTGAGCTATCAGAACGACGAGGCTCGGGTCAGTCACACTGTCACAGTCATAGAGAGGCGAAGTCCCTCCCCTTCCGGGAGCCTCCATGGGACCCCGGAAGCGGAAAATTATACATTGAAGTCAATGGAGAGAGAAAAGTTATCTTTTGATCCCGTTTGAATTGTGCCACGAATGACACATATGATGTTTGTCAAATTAAAAGAACATTTCCATGTAAAAAAAAGTCACAGTTTCGTAAAACTGTTGAAATATAAGACTATGAAAAATACGCAACTAGAAAGACTACAAATCCCAAATGCATTCTGGGTCGCGTAAGTGATGTCATAGGCGATAATGCTCCAAGACTGGTTGCGAGGTTGCGACTTGCAAAGCAAAGAAGAAGAAGAAGAAGATCTCGCAATTAAAGCAAAGAAGAAGAAGAAGACTGAGTTATTCCCTCCAATAAATATAAGAGATTGCTCCAATAAATTCACTTTTACAAGATGCCTGTGTGCTTTGTACCAGGTTGTAATCAAAAAAGTGATCATACCACTTGCTCGTTCTATCGCTTCCCGTCTGATGAAAGGACCAGGAGTCGTTGGACCAAAAATATCAGGTAATATACGTGTTTTGCATGGAACATAGTCAAGTTAGCTACCTAGCTAGTAGCGAGCATGTTAGTTAGCATTACATTACATTACTTAGCCTTGTCATTTGTATTAGCCTTAACAAGAAGTAAACCAACATGTTAAACAGTAAGAGTAGTCATGATGGTAAGTATTTTGTGAAACATTTGAAGAGTAGCCTAGCACCCCCTGCACCAGGTGCTAAGGGGGCGGGAGGTAGGCTAACGCCACATTAGCCTCAGCGATCTTTTGTACTTAATGCTATCTGCACAAATGGTTAACATTGAACATTAAAAGATCAGGCAGTTCAGGGAGAGTCGAAGGAAGGAAGTTAGGAAGGCAGGCAGCTTTGCATGACATTCTTCTGGACGTGTTTCATTGTGATGATAGTCAGAGTGAGTCAATCTGTTTGTTGGAAAGACAGTAGTTGAGTGATTACTGAGAGAAAATTATTAAAAGAGATAATTATTCAGTGTTGTTACTTTAAAGTGTTGTTACTGACCTTTTTCTCTTTTATTTTCTTTATCTCACCTGCAACTGCTGAGACCCTGAGGAACATGCACACTGGACTGACCTGCTCTGGCAACCTGATTTCCACTGTACGTAATAGTATTTGGTTATGGTATATTATTTATATACATCAAAGGCACAATGCACCCCCAAGAGACACACATGTATTGAGTGTGATTATTTTGTATTGGTCATGTGAAATCATCTTTACATACTAGAAAACTGTAGGAGCGGCAACTTGTTTTGAAATTGAATTTTTAATATCCGATAATAAAGTTGATCTGTTTTCTTTATTCTTCTCTCTTCCCAGCTCCATCCATCACCATTCTCTGTTCCTGCAGGTCCTGCTTGCTAATCAATGCTCATATTTTTTTACACAATTACAAACAAAGTCAATGTATTGTATGACATGAAGTTGTGCTTCATTCTGAGTCAATAATAAATTCATTCTGCCTTCAACTGCA
>NW_011337787.1:0-3255 GCF_000735185.1 Notothenia coriiceps
ATCCCACCTCACAGGTGTGGCATATCAAGATGCTGATTAGACAGAATGATACAACAAGGCCACAATAAAAGGCCACTCTGAAACGTGCGTTTTTGCTTTATTGGGGGGGTCTGGGGGGGTCCGAAAACCAGTCAGTATCTGGTGTGAGGGTTAGGGTTAGGGTTAGGGTAATGTTGTGAATCGAGTGGCCCATGGTGGTGGTGGGGTTATGGTACGGGCAGGCGTATGTTATGGACGACGAACACAGGCCACTCGATTCAACATTACCCTACAATGCAGTTCGGCAAAGATTAAAAAATCTTCTACGTCACCCCATTCAAGTGAATGGGCGAAGCGTTGAAAGCATTTTTCGATGCCTGTAGTGTAGACGGGCCGTAACGTTAGTCTAATGTTTTGTTTGACTCGTAAACGACCACAACATGAGTTAGCTCTCTGTGCAGTTTGTTCATTCCGGGTTAGTAGCGGCTAGATAGCGGTGTTCTGCAGACGTAAACTAGCTACCATTCCAGCCAACATTAAATGCTGACAAACGTTAATTAACACACAGCTGGCGCCGCTAGCTAGGTAGCTAACATTAACTACTAACCAACCAAGCACGAACAAACCGCACGGAGAGCTATAAGATAGTTTGCACTATCGAAGTGCACAGAACTCAAGCTGCACAACACACTACACAAACGTGGAATTAATTTAGCCAAAGTTAGGACTTCCACGAGAGACAAGGGGGTGCCTCCGCTTTAAATGCTCCAACATCGCTGTTGTGCTAGTGTGGTATGCCAACTCCATTTGGCAATGCCAAATGGAGTTGGCATACCACACTAGCACAACAGCGATGTTGGAGCATTTAAAGCGGAGGCACCCCCTTGTCTCTCGTGGAAGTCCTAACTTTGGCNTTATAAAGTTGTGTATATTTACAGACTGTTGCAAAAACTAAGACACAAACACAATTAAAGATGTTTGGAGTTTTATTTGAGTTATTAATTTACATTTTTTGTCAAAGAGATGCTGATTTGAAACCGTTGTTACATACAGTTATGGCATTTCCTGTTTCTGCCGGAGAGAGGGGAGGCCGTCCCAAAGCTTGCTGCTGTATTTACTCCCTCTACCTGACAGGAGGGAGCCTCGTTGAGCTGCGAGTGTGGCTACAGACGGAGTTCACTTCGTCACGGAGGGGTAGGGTCGAGGGAGTGGTTTGGGATTGGGCCGGAGTGTGAAAATACGACAGGGTTAGTGGATTGTTTTGGCGTGGTTATGGCCAACAGTAACCTGTGATCTGTACAATAAACTCCCGGATAAAGGACAAACTAAGCCTCCCTGTGTTCCGGTAACGAGACGTTACAATACTGTTTGAATAATTTAGAAAACAAACATTTTTGGCCTCAGGTAAGTTTGCTGACATGACTACGCGTATTATACTGGATGTAACTTCGATCCGAGTCACTCTCTCATTTTTAAATCTTATATTCAAGATTAGAGACCTAAATCCAATCCACCTAAATTAGAATTTTTTTACATTTATGTTGTAAAATGCAGTGATTCACCAACACTTTTTTGGCATTGCCCTTTCAACCTGAGGATGTTAACTATAAAGAAAACAGCACCAACTGCCAACCTTTATAAACATTTATTATTTTCTCATGCAGTTGCACAATTAGACATCATTCTCCTGTGAAGTTGTGGGTTGCAGTTGTTGATTGTTTAAATGTTTTCTTTGGGGGCAATTATATTTCCATTTGTTATGACAGGCATTTCCTAACCATTGAGGATGTCTCTTTATATAAACTATCATTTAGACTGTCAACTGATGCAATCCAAGACAAAATACAGCCTCCAAGAACGCTATAATTTAGTCAGACAAAGACTACAGATTTGTTTCTCATTGATGATCATGTTAGCGGAATGTTTTTATTGTACCCATTAGGATATCAAATCACAATATTGAAGTCTTGATTTACTCTTGTCACTATTTATTTAATCCGACTACACAAAAGCTTACTAAACGATAAAACTTGTTTTTTCCTGTCAGCTTGACAGAAGAGCTAAATTGCAGTCCTGGTGAGTTTGACATCTTGCTTGCAGGCAATACTTAACACATGCATGTGTGTGTTGTCTTTAAAATAACCTCCCCTCTGCGGGCAGTTGGCTGATTATTGACTGTGACTGTGTCTCCAAGTGCTGCCCTCGCAGTGCTACCAATTTGATTGCTGACATTTAATGCAGAAATAGTACATTAAGTCCAGTTCTTTCTGTCACGGCTGAAAAATCACCACTTCAAACATGTAATTCATGGCAATTTCCTCGTGTGACGGTTATAGAAATAATTAAAATCAAGAGCAATTTGTTGGATGTGACTTTTAATAGCAGATCAACGTGTAAATATTTACCAATCTTGAAATAGACCAAAGGAAATAAAGGTTCCTTTTGCAATTCAGGAAGTCAAGATATATACTGTAGATTTCCAAAGGAAATAAAAATGCTATGAGACCCCAGCATATCTTCATTATTTAATGTTTTGGGGATCTCTTGCGCTGTTCTACTGGAAGAAACGGTGTGTTTCTTGCTTACAGAACTTGGTGTTGAGTTCAAAGTAAATCATTTAGTAATTTCTCATTTTTATTATTCTAAATTGTTTTTGCTGTTCACGAGAGGATTCCAAATATCAATAATTATTGTATTGTCTCTAGTTAGTTAGCTAGTGTGATGCTAGTAATATGGGAGGAGACTTTTCTGAAATGCACTGAATTTCTGGAATTTATAATTAAGTTACTGTCATGTAGAAGTATCTAAACCAGCCTCAGTAATGGGTTTGTTTAATTTTAATATCCTTTTAACACTGTCACGGTCATTCCAGGCATATTTTTTATTAATTACTAACAAGAACCTTACATCCTCTGCACGTGCCGACACCTCCAGTATTATGTAACTTCAATCATTTATCACAAAGGGTTAGTGCTGTAGCAACGCGTCGACTTCAAAATATCGTCGACGACATATTTCCTCGTTGACGCATCGCCACACACACGTGGGTCACCCAAAACAACAACAAGCAGTTCGCAATCGCACTTTAAACACTATGGAGACTGAAACGGCTACCACCTCCTCCTCACAGGATTGCGCACGAAGCCCTACAAAAAGCGCCCAAACAAAAGCATCTCGCCCTAGGTCTTTCAAATTGAATTTATTGACATCTCCAATATCAACGTAAGAGCTTGTTCGGGGGGTGCTAACACTTAACCATACACTGCCAAGGCACAC
>NW_011337788.1:0-5415 GCF_000735185.1 Notothenia coriiceps
TACGTAACGTTACGTTACGTTGTGTGTGTGTGTGTGTGTGTGTGTGTGTGTGTGTGTGTGTGTCTTTTTTCAGAGTATTTGTTTTTGTACTCATGAACCAATCTTATACAGTCATATTGAGAACTTTAGAATTTAACAAATGTTATAATCGTATTGTACATTTGTGTGTGTGTGTTTTATTGCAGCTAAAGTACTAACAGTACAATAACAAAATACTCATACAAAAGTAAAACACCTACATTAAAAACACTGAAGTTATGTAAATCTAAAAAATACTCAAAATCAAAGCATTACTTGTACAGTAAAATAGAGTTAAAGTCATTGAAGTATAATTATTGATTATGCAGTAAAATAGTCCCTGTCAGTGTTTCACTACTCTATATATGAAATATAAATTCATGCATTCATGCATTCATTAGGGACATTTATTAATAAATCTGTATTTATTTTCTTTATTTGTCCTTAAATTAAATCCGGTACTGATTTGTAGAATTCTGTACTTCAAATTCCCTCCAAATGTTATTTATTTATATGTATTCAATTATTCTAAGAATTTCTTTATTGATAATTGCATTTTTGATTTTCTTGATGGTTTTTTTGTATTTATTGTCTATTTTATGTACACTACTTATATATTAATAAATAAATGTGCAATATTTACCTCTAAGATGTAGTGGAGTACAAATACTTAAAATGTGTACTTAAGTACTCAGCAGATGTACTCAGTTACTTTCCTGTGTGTGCCAGATGTGGCTGCAGCTGACGACATGATGATGTTCACTCCAGGAAAGAAACAGAGCAAGTTTGAGACGATGATGACGAAGGAGGAGATTGAGGAGGAGCAGAGGTGAGTGAAAGTGGGTTCTGAGGTCATGTGACATGTTGGACCTGCTGCAGGGTCTGTTTGCGGCTGCATGTACAGCAGTGTGTTCTGCTAAAGGCTTTAGCCTCCAGGGACGGCGGGTGGAGGGTCTTCTGCACGCACCTTAACACCTCTGTCCATGGAATGAAAGACACTTATTTAGTGACTTTACTAAAGAAATGCAAGGAAAATAATCGCATGTATATGTGTTTTGTGGTCCCACATTTCGCCCCAAAACAATGCAGATTTAGCATTACATCTTGCAAGTTATCATTCTCAAAAAATGAAATAAATGTCTACTGTATATATATATAAATAAATATTATTTTTTAAATTTATTTTATTTTATTTGAATTTACACATAATACTTTACTTGATCTTTTAATGATTCTTGTTTTAATTATATTTATTAGATATCTTCATTTACATAATGTTATATATTATGGTAAATATTTATATATTTGTAAGTATATATTTTTAATTTATTCTTTTTAACATATATTTGAATTATATTTATTTTTATTTATTTAAATTGTATATATTGATTTATTATTTAGAAGAAATATTTAAATTACATTCTATATTTTAAAATATGCAATATTTTATATTTAATTTCTTTAATCCTGATGTGTTTTTGTTTTAAAGAATGCTTTCCGAAATGTGTACAAATATTTCTCAGATGTGACTAAATTCAATGCAAAGTGCGGGTGCTACTTATTGCTAAATATATTTTATTATTACCGACCTTAAAGTGGAGCTTGTCTATTTTCTAATGGTTTCAGAGGGTACTCATCTCGAAAATGCAAAATTGCATTATTGAATTTTTTAATAATTAATGCACAAGTGGAAAAGGAAAATCCTATTGTGAGATTTAGTCCAGCAAAGTCTTCCATCCACACCTTGAGGCTGGACTGTGAGTGAACAGACATTACATAACCTCTGTTACGCATGTTTTCCAGCTGAGTGTTTATAATTTACTTTATCTAAGAGCGGGGAGGAGACATATTCAGCCGTCTGATTGGATAACCCTTTTTATTTTAAACTCCAGAAACACTTAAAATGTTCTTGTGGGAATCTCAAGGAGAAACAGAGAAGAGAAGAGTCTTTGCCTCAGTCTGAGTCTCTCTCAGGGTGAAAAGATTTCACAGATGAAAGATATTTCTCTGCACAGTTCACAGCTCCAGATCCTGGTTGAGTGTATCTTAAAATGTTGTATAAATCTTGTGAAAACATGTTACCTTTCAAATCGAAGCTCAAGAACTGTGAAATCATTTAGATCAGTGGTCGCCAACCAGTCGATCGCGAGTGTGGTGCGGGTAGATCGCGGACCGTTAAAAAAAAAAAGTAACAAAAGAAAAATTAAATTAAAATAATAATGTTTGAAAAATACGTTTTTAGATGTAAACCTATCATCCACCACCCCGTTAGCAGGTGCCACTTGATTGACGTATATTTGAGACACTTCAATAATATAATACATTAACCGTGCTTTACGTGAACCTCATCATGACACAAGAGACAACGGCAGGATTGTAATTTCCCGTGTTCACTGAACGCAACAGAGGCAAGACACCACACCAATCAGAGAGTTGCATGGAAATACACGTGTGCTTGTGTCATTCAAGCTCGGCTGTGTGTGTGTGTGGCAATAGCGCATTTAGTGTGATAGAGGGAGGGAGGAGGGAGAGAGAGGGAGAGAGAGGGACAGGTGCTAGCGGGGACCGTGATGTTAGCATCTGGTTAGCTAGCTGCACTAACTAATAACGGACATAAGGAGCTGTTTCCACAACAAGCTGGAGGAGAGTCCTCTCCTGTCAGACTGAGGGGCTCTGGTGAGCTAAAGGACTCTCTGAGTGTTTAGAACGGTTTTGTCACAAATTATTCAAAAGATTATTTCCGCGGCACACCTTCATATGATCATTATAGTTATACAAACAATAAGAGAATAAATGAAAAACAGGTATGAAATAGCCTACTATACAGTATGTCAGTAAAACAAGAATAATAATGTATGTGACCTGTGCCCGTGGAGATTTGTAAAATATCCATAAAGAAAAAGAAAATCTGTTTACAGTTCTGTTTCATATGGGTGCTGAGAGAGGTATCCATAAATCTCTTCATGTTGCTCTCAAAGTGCACCAGATTGATGCTTTCAACTTCAATATTTAAAAAAAAATCTTCCCGGGGGAGCATCCCCCCGGACCCCCCTAGAGGAGGTGAGGACCCCCTAGAGGAGGTGAGGTCCACCCCCCAAATAGCACTTTACCCCTGCCTATATGCCGTTAGCTGATTATGGAGCCTTCATTGTAACAGTAATTCAGATGCAATAAGCCTATATAAAAGGCCTCAAATTGGAAGCATTGTCTGGGCCGTCTTTTTCACTCAATTCTGCAATAGGTAGATCTCGCCTTTCACCTAGGCCGAGGTCGGTGATCTTGGGCTTAAAAAGGTTGGTGACCACTGATTTAGATGAACACTCTTCTAACAAGTATTTAGTCATAAACTCAAGTATTCGACTAAAAGGGTAACTCTTGTAGTCCGACCCTGAAGGTGAACCTGAAGTAAAACGCCAATGGGGTTTCTCGATTAGATTTGGTTTTATTGCAGAAAATAAGCTCAGCGACAAACACATGTTTAGGATACTTCAACATTATGTTCAATAGGATAATCTCCACTTACACCGAAAAATTGAAACGTTGACTTAATGTAACTTAACTTAAATGTATTATGTCAACAAATTTCACATAACTGTATGAGGTTAGTTGAAAGCAATAATATTAAGTGGAGTTAATATTATTGCGTTCAACTAACCTAATACAGTTGTAATAAAGTGTAAATGCAATCTCCAGAATTAAAAACGCTAACAATAGGCAGATAAAGGAACTGCGTCACCTCACTTTACATCAACAACGCTAAGCTAAAGGCGGCTAATGTTTGGCATTGGGCTGTTAAGTAGTCCCATTTAGTCACTTGTTGTTGGTTTTAACGTCATTTAAAAGCTTCAGGATTTGGCATATTGGCATATTTTATGTCGCAGAACAAAACTTTAAAATCTCTTCAGCTTGTGTTACACCAGACCTTATTTCAGGCATCAGACTGAAAAAAAAGAGCATGAATATCTGAACCATTAATATCTGAACCTTGAATATCTGACAAATAACTTGTTTTAAATGTTTAAATTTGCATTATTTCTTGTCTAAATTACACTTTATACTGTGTGACGTTCAGGTATATCAAGTGCACATTTCAAATCACGATAAGGTCCAATACAAGCCTTCTCTTGTAGCGCATCCATTGCACATTAATATCAGTAGTCAGGTAACCCCCCCCCCCCTCTTGATACAGTATATGAGCATGACTCCCTCCCAGGTTTTTGTGGATAATCTCCATTTTGTGCTAAAACAGCAGATGTTTTGTGTGCTTATCTTTCAGGATAGAGCTTACGTCAGATTTTACTTCTCTATAATCATCAGCACACACACACAGTGTGTTAGGAGGGACATGGTAAGATCATGTTTCTATTAAAACCCTAAATCAACCCCAACAAAAATAACCCAAGATAAAATGTATTCTGTCTGAAGAGAGAGGCTGGCATTACATTGCTAACCATGTTTGGATCAACGTGACTTTATTGAGCATTTTAAGAGAGTATTTTACAGTGTGGTATAAGTACATTAAATGCATTCATGTATCTGAATACTGAACTGCTGCAACATGTACTTTTTATCATCTTCTCAGCGCTGCTCAGATTTATGGAAACACATAAAATCATATAATGATAGTACATTTACTTTTTAAAGCTCCTTTAAAGGTCACCTATTATGCAAAATCCACTTTTTCATGTATTTTATACATACATACATTGGGGCAAAAAAGTATTTAGTCAGCCACCAATTGTGCAAGTTCTCCCACTTAAAAAGATGAGAGGCCTGTAATTTTCATCCTAGGTATACCTCAACTATGAGAAACAAAATGAGAAAAAAAAATCCAGAAAATCACATTGTCTGATTTTTAAAAACTTTATTTGCAGATTATGGTGGAAAATAAGTATTTGGTCAATAACAAAAGTTCATCTCAATACTTTGTTATATACCCTTTGTTGGCAATGACAGAGGTCAAACGTTTTCTGTAAGTCTTCACAAGGTTTTCACACACTGTTGCTGGTATTTTGGCCCATTCCTCCATGCAGATCTCCTCTAGAGCAGTGATGTTTTGGGGCTGTCGCTGGGCAACATGGACTTTCAACTCCCTCCAAAGATTTTCTATGGGGTTGAGATTTGGAGACTGGCTAGGCCACTCCAGGACCTTGAAATGCTTCTTATGAAGCCACTCCTTCGTTCCCCGGGCGGTGTGTTTGGGATCATTGTCATGCTGAAAGACCCAGCCACATTTCATCTTCAATGCCCATGCTCATGGAAGGAGGTTGTCACTCAAAATCTCACGATACATGGCCCCATTCATTCTTTCCTTTACACGGATCAGTCGTCCTGGTCCCTTTGCAGAAAAACAGCCCCAAAGCATGATGTTTCCACCCCCATGTTTCACAGTGGGTA
>NW_011337789.1:0-3230 GCF_000735185.1 Notothenia coriiceps
GGACGCAAATCTGGATCAGCTCCGTTGTTCCCCGTTTTTAGAGATTTGGGTACGGAGGAAAAGAGAGAGGGTTTTATTTCCTGACGCTGCGTGAGTTCCCTGACACACCGGGGACACATCTTTATTTATACAAAACATCAAGAAGTGACTTTTGCATGATAGGTCCCCTTTAATACTATTATTATTATTGAATATATATATTTTGTTGTCTTCATTTTAATTCTCAGTACTCATTCCTCTCTTCTCTCCATGCATAGTTATTTAAAAATGTACATTTCCCTGTTCGGAACATCTTAAAGCCTTAACTGCTGATCAGTGCATTCCCTGAACAATTATCAACCAATAAAATCTGGAGCTGCTGCCGCTGCCATGTGGAACTGATCATTGTTATGCAAAAAGCAGATAAGTGGTGTAATTGACCTTGACATTTTAGAGTTAATTGCACCATAAAGTGCGGCTTGTGTTTTTACGTAGCGCACCACGACTGAGGATAAACACATTTTCAGTAATCATTCCCCTTTGTCAGCATTAGGCAGAAGAATTACATGAGCTCATGTTTACACTGTCCACAGCTCTGTGTGTAATCACCAACACATGTTGTGTGTGTGTGGGAACAGCACAGTGACCTACTTCCACTGTGTACTCAGGCCATGACGCACACACTCTCACACACACACACACACACACACACACACACACACACACACACACACACACACTCTCACACACACATTCTGAGGTGTCCAGACTTCTTAGCAGTGTGTGTCAGTGGCAGCAGCAGTGGAGCTCTAATATCTCCCTAATGCCTGTTTACTCTCCCTGTGCTGCGGACGCTTTGCTGCACTGACGCTGGACTGGCACCATGATGACTTTAGAGCCAACATGGCCGCCTATTTCTTGTCCTGCAGCAAGACTTTAACCTCCCCCGTGTAATGGCTTTCACATTTCAGCATTACTTTAGGGTTGAGCGATAGGAAGAAAATCAAATTAGCACACTATTTCTGACTGACCTCTTTCAGCATCGTGATGATATTGTAGGTTTGATACCTAATGAAAACGTTGATAAAACTCATCAGTAATGTGGGTTTAATGACTCAGTTGGACAAGGTAAACCATAGAACAACTAGACCTAAATGAACTGCCATGTGTCCTTTAAAACCAGGTAAAGAAATTAAGATACGACTGAGACTATATCTATTATTTTTGTTTAATTTCTTCAACATTTTATATAATTTCTCTTCATTTTTCTTCAATTTAAGAAGCCTTTAGTGGTTGTTAGCGGTGTGTTGAAAGCAGCCAAAAGGCAGAACTGAATACACTTTAATATCTGTTAAATTACCCAGGTCATATTTTTGATAGTAAACAACGTTATCACATGTCGTATATTTTCTTGATATCGTGCAACAGAGGCAGATAATGAGTAATCAAATAAATATAATCCATCGAAACAGTTTAAATGATAATAATAATAAAAACTGCAAACTCATGTCAATTTATTAGATATTATGTGGTTGACCTTGTGATAAAAATCCAACAATTACATTTAAAAAATATATATATTTGTGATATTTAGCCTTTAAGTCACATGTGTCAAACTCGAGGCCCGGGGGCCAAATCAGGCCCTTGGTGGATTTAATTTCGGCCCTCAGGATAATTTCTAATTCCTATTAGATCTGGCCCTCCGGTATATTGCATGCACACCTTCACTCCATCCTGAGGGTCTCCTCAGCTCAGAGCCTGACCCCAAACATTGATGACCTTGCACCCAAGATGAGATGCCAAGTATCTGAACTAGCATCACAGAGCAGCACACTGAGTTTAATGGATGTTTCCTTCTGCACTTTCTCTCTCACGACAACAGGGCATGTTTGGTTTCTCTTTGAGGGAAATAGTTTTGTTGAAGCTGTTGTTGGCCTGTGGAAAAATGTAATCATAAGAAATGACTCTGGAGAAGCTGCAGATAGAGCCATAAGAAATGAATGAACTGATTATTTAATGTTTAATGTTGTTTTTATAGGCAATCATTTAAGCTTTGTTAGTTCCAGGTTTAATATGTGCAATAAATTCATTTCAATAAGTTCTGCTATAAACATTGAACCAGTCCGGCCCTCGACTAGTACACATTTTTTATTTTGGCCCACTGTGTCTTTGAGTTTGAAACCCCTGCTGTAAGTTATCCTTTCTTATGGCTTTGATTACATCCTTGTTATCCAGTGAGAAGTGTGTCTTAACTATCTTTCCATAAATGTGCCATTCTGTTTTTACCACAAAACCAACCGAGGTCTCTAAATGTTTGCTGCTGTTTGTGGTTTCTAGTTTTGGCTGTGAACAGGATAACCCTCTCATTATCGGTTTGGTTTCCTCCTGCTGCTCCTCTGCGGTCTCCGCCTCTCCACTTTCTAACGCTGCGTTTTATTTAATGTCTCAGTAATCTCCTATTAGTGAAAGGAGAATAAAACTGCTGTTTAAGATGCGGTTTGAAGGCAGGAAGTCGAGCAGCGTGTTCTCTAAAACCTCAAATCTTTGCAGGCTGTTACTCAACATGTTGTTTTATTTCCTGCCAGACTGCACACACACTGAGGGGAGAGACAGCCTGCTTCATGTGCCAAATGATGTGGGCTGTTTTGCCTTTATGAGGTGTTTCTCTTTTGGTTTGCTCTACACACAGCCCATTAATTAGTCAACAATGTGCAAATCAAAACTGAAAGCTGACATTCCTTATAGTTATTTTTATGATTATTTAATGCATTATGTATATATAAAGAAAGATAAACAACCTCTATTGTAACCTTGGTTAATACAACCACACTGAAATAATTTGAGGTAAAAAAACTAGTATGCTAAAGAAGGTTTTTATGTATATAATGAAAATGGACTCCCTCACTGAAAACCTTAAAAAAATGTACAAAATAATTGTTCTATTCATATTAAAATCTGATTTTTATGATGACATGTTTCTACTGTAAACCACTGACTGCATTCAAATGAATAAAATATTACATTTCTGCCTTAATTCCCCAAATATTCTAATAATTCTTGGCAAGGGACAATTCAGATTTGAATAATGTTCCCTTAGATGCAGCCGTGCAAACTAGATTAACTTAAATTCTCTTAAAGGGGACCTATCATGCAAAATGCACTTTTTGATGTCTTTTATACATAAAGATGTGTCCCCGGTGTGTCGGGGAACTCACGCAGCGTCAGAAAATAAAACCCTCTCTTTTCCTCCG
>NW_011337790.1:0-2773 GCF_000735185.1 Notothenia coriiceps
TGCGCAAGTGCGATATGGTCAGCCATATTGGACAACTCCATACGGCAACTCAAATAGGACATTTGACGTCTAGACGGCTGCCCGATTTGCATTGTGCATGCGAGAGTCATAAACATCTCAAATATCTATACAAACATCTTTTATGTTATTTTATTTTATTTGAAATAAAATTAAGGACATTCACAGTTAATGTAATTAGATATACATTATGAATGCCATACATATTGCATACATTCACAGTCTATATTTCTTCAGTATGATAGCTGTCTAACCGAAGTTAAATCCATTTCTCACTTACAGTATTCTGACAATGTACTTAACCCAATAAAAGGACCCAATAAAAGGAGTTGTTAGTCACGTGACATTCACGTCGGCCGGATGTCACCAATGACGTTATAGGAGCGAAAATTCTGGATCTGCTTGTCAGCACCCCCCTTTTCTTCTTTTTTTTTTAGATGTGGGTACGGAGGAAAAGAGAGAGGGTTTTGTTTTCTGACACTTTGTGAGTTCCCTTACACACCGGGGACACATTTAACAGGTCCCCTTTAAATGAAAACAAGTATTTATTTAACAAATAACTAAGGTTGACTTTCCAGAAACATAATCATAATCCAAAGTCAAATCTTCATTTAATTTATTTTTTAATTGTATTTTTGTTCTTTTTGGACTCCTTTGTTTACTCCTGTAAAATATCATCATTGTGTAACACTCGCGCTTCTATTGGCTAGCGCTCCAACACATTGTACGTGATAGGCTAAGGGGCGGGACATCTCTTAGTGGTTGACCAATCACAGCCGAGCCGGCCAGCTAACCAATCAGAGCAGACTGGGCTCTGGTTTCAGACAGAGGGTGAAGAGAGGTGCTGCAGCACTTGCAGTATGAGAAAAATAAAGAGCTTTTTGAACATTAAAGCATGGAAACATGTCACAGGAGAGGAACAACATACACATATGAACCTGAAAATGAGCAGAATAGGGCCCCTTTAACTTCTTATGTTTATATAAATATGGTGTGTAAAGATTCCTATTCTGTTGCAGGTAAATATGTATTTCTGTGTGTGCTTTGTGTTTCAGTCTCTTTGGGACTGGCTCTTCTTCTGGCAGAAGGTTCCGGATCATATCCCTCTGGAGCGGCACAGATTCAGACTCCTGAACCCTCTCGTCATCAGGGAGACGGCTCTTGAACTCCTGAAGTACCCTCCACCCAAACCCCGCCTCTGGGGAAAGGACCAGGTAATAGACTCATCCCAGACTACGGATTTGACTGTGACTATAGAGTCAACACAAAGCAAGCTGAATGAAACTGTGTTTTTATAGCTTGGTTGTAGCTACATATTACCACTAAACACATTTATCACTTACAACACCCACCTGACTGTATCATTTGCAGCTACAAACGGCTTTTGTTAGTTCAGATTAGATTAGATATACTTTATTCATCCCAAATGGTTTTGTAGTTGTTATAGCAGCGTGTGGACAAGGCATTGAGTTAAAAATATAATACAACTAAAATAAACAGAACAATTTCAAATAAATATATCAACAGTAGAAAGATGTATTTCGTGTCTCTAGAATTCACAAAATGAAATATACATAATCATTTATAAATTACTCTAATGGACCAAGCTGCTCATGCAAAAATAAAATGATAAAATGAATATGTTATACAAGGCTGCAAAGTAGTTGTAGTTTATTAAATGTAAATGCAATCGAGTAGAGTGTAAATAGGATATGTACAAATTGTTCAGGGTTATTGAAAGGGAGAAACAGAGTGTGATCAGGTACAAAAAAAAGATATACAATTTATTATAATATTTAAAATATGCTTTATTTATCCCATCAGCATTGTTACATCAGCATGTTAACGAGGCATTGAGCTAAAAATAGCATACAAACAAACATTACAATTTAAAATATATGTTGATCAGTAGAAAGATACAGTATACATAAAGAGTGTCTGAAGAATAAACAATATATAATATACAGAATCATTTAGAAATTACTCAAATGGATGAACTCACTCATTTAGTGAGAGAAACTCTCTCGGACTGGCCATTGGGAATACCGGGAGTTTCCCCGGTGGGCCGGTGCTGTGTGTGGGCTGGAGGGCCAAAAAAAAAACAATAAAAAAAAAAAGAAAAAAAATCTTTTTTATTTTGCCTAAATCCTACCGGCCCACATTTGTAAGTATTCCGGAATCTCCCTTTTTTTTTTTTTGCTTACCTAAATCCTACCGGCCCACATTTGTAAGTGTTTACAGTTCTGTTTTATATGGGTGTTGAAGAAGAATTGGGAGGGATGAAACCCTCTTTAATGGTCACACATGCAGAGCACACAGCACACACAGTGAAATGTGTTCTCTGCTTTTAACCCATCCTAGTACCAGGAGTCTAGTACTAGGAGCAGTGGGCAGCTATTGTACAGTGCCCGGGGAGCAATGGGAGCAGAGTTGGGTTACTGTAATAATATTACTTTTGTCGGTAACGGAGTAGTGTAACGCGCTACTTTTTATAATTCAGTAATCACACTACAGTTACTAACATTGCCCCGACACGCATTACTTCGTTACTTACTAAAATCAGTCATAATCAAACTGACAGACAAGAGGGGTTTCCACCGCAGGTTTATATATGTACCAGGGTGTCCGCAGGGTCTTAAAAAGTATTAAAAGTTGATAAATCAATTTAGCGAAAATTAAGGCTATTAAAAAGTATTAAACGGCATTTTCCAAGGTATTAAGAAGGTTCACAGCAACGACAACATGAAACACCCTT
>NW_011337791.1:0-2296 GCF_000735185.1 Notothenia coriiceps
TTACACACACAATAACATGCAGGTGAGATGGCTTTTGGTAAAGTAATTAACTGTAAAATAAATACAAACACAACAACATACCTCGTTGGCTGCATGAACAGAGGGAAGTACTCTTGAGTCCTAAACTTGAGCTTAAACGAAAGTGACGTGAGCCTGCATTTTAAGATGAATGAATCTTAATCTTACACACAAGAAATATTGCAACAAGAAATTATTATTAGACTTTTTGTACTGAGCTTGGCAACAACTTAAACTGAAGCTCAACATGAAATGCTGAGAATGAGTTTTAACCCTTGCAGACTTTACAACAGTTGACAGCAATACAAATACATACATATATACTCAGGCTAACCCTCCAGAAGTGACCTTCCCTTATATCAACAAATGAAAAACTAGGTTCGATTGTTCAGTTTATAAATTATGCTTTTAAAAATAGATTTTCAGTCTCGTATATGTTGGTTAAAAAGGGCCTGACTGGACCAACTTAGCTTGGTTCGGCCCAAAGGTTACAAACTCCTCTAAAACGTGATACTTAAAACATTATATCTAATGTTCTTACGTCAGTTTGATGAGTTACTGCAAATGGCCGTAAATGTCACACGAATGTAATTTGAGATAAATCAAAATGTAGGTAAGTAAGAAGAAAGATAACATTTTCAAACGATGTTTTTTTTATTTGGGCGTATCTAAGTTTTAAACTGTCATTTAAAGAACACTTTCATTACATCTCTCATCCTTTTCCACCGTGGCTTTCACTTAAGATTAAACACCAAACACGACCCAATGATGAGGGCAGAAACTCTTATCACTGTGCTGATGATCAATACATTTCAGCCCTTTGTAAATCAGTGAATTTAAATCTGATGTGAACGGGCTGAGTCAAAGGTGAGCAGACTCAGACTGCTTTTATATATTTTTACAGATACTTTTTGACAGCCTAAAAACACGTAACAATCTTTGTCCCGGCTCAGCGTTCTGTTGCTTGGCACAGTGGGATCGATTTCAGATATCCCAAATGTCCGTTCTGTCAAAGCAAAACGTCTCATTAAAAACTAAAAGGGGTCTGGAAGTAAAACTCCAGTTGGCATCAATCTTGCAACCGTTGTAATCCACCGTTGAAGTTTTTTTGACTTATTGCTTCTTTTTTGCTTTTAGCTGCACTCCCCCGACAGTCCCTTCAGTAATGGAGCGGAGATTCAATGAAACTTTAATGATCCCCGTGGGGACATGGAGTCGGTGCATCAGCAAATACAGTACTAATAGGGCAGAGAGTATAAGCAGAGCAGAAACGGGTCAACAAAAGTACTTTTTAACTATTTGAAAGTAGAAATGCCAGAATAAAGACACGTCTGGCACTGATGGCACTTCAGTAGTCACAGAAATATGTGGCTTTGTTGTTTTTGTTATGGGTGCTGCATACAAATGAGTCATATCGTTTTTTAAAAGGCAAATTAATTCCTCTATTATGAAGCACTCAAACGAAGCTGCCAACATGATTACCGTAATTTTCGGACTATAAGCCGCGCCTTTTTCCCTATTTTTCGACGCTGCGGTTTATATAACGGTGCGGCTAATCTATGGATTTTTACAGCTAACGGCCAACACCTTTAACTCTATGGGCTCTATGGCCGGTCCGCGGACCCCCACCTTTAAGCGGCGGGTTCCAGCAGGAAAAGCTGGAGGCCGGAAAAGAGTGAGACAGGTAGCGCGCAAAAGTAAAAGTGGAACCGAGAGTGGTATGCCGCTGCTGCGGTTTATATTCAGGTGCGGCTTATAGTCCGAAAATTACGGTACATAAAACACGTTTGAAAGTAAGGAGGTTTTGCAGGATATGACTTACAGACAACTCTTTCTTTTAAAGGGGAAGTGTTGGGATTCACAAGATGAACTCGTGTAAATGACTTCAAGTCTATTATTAGATAGTGTTCTTGACTTTAATGCCCCTTTTTTACGAGACTCTTAACATCTGCCACCTGCGTTCGACCCCATTCACGAGACAGCTGTCAGGTTAATGTGCGGTCGACATCGTTATCAGAGCCTCACGTCTGCATGTAGACCTCCAACACATCCTGATGAACATTATATTAACATACCAATGATGACCAAATAAAGGTGTGCTTCAGTCATCAGCCAGGGCATCGGTAAAGTGTTAAAGCATGAAGTGAGACGTTGGTTGTTTTGTTGTGGAAAGAAATATCACATTTGAGGCAATCCTAATTACAGAATATTAAACTGTTAGACACAGAGAGAGAGAGAGATCAATAAAACACAAATATGGTTGAGATTAATTATTATT
>NW_011337792.1:0-3376 GCF_000735185.1 Notothenia coriiceps
GACTCGGAGTACAAGGACCCACACCCAATTCGCGTTGATCAAACAGTGGCCTATGCAACAGAGAGATTTTATTTTTCATCAGGATATTGGAAGAATAGGAGGGATTGAGGTCAATCACTGGCACTTTTTTATTTTATTTTAAATGGTACACTTTATGTTGAACTATTTATTATGTTGTTGGTGCAACTGGCACTTTATGTTGAACTGTTTATTGTTTTGGCCAAGGTTATTGAGAGAGTTGGACTGAAATGTATTAGATTTTTTAAATCAACTGTTGGTAAATCAACAAAGTCTGTTATGGCCTCTGAAGCAACAGAGAGATGTTTTCTAATAGTCAGGGTTTCCAATGTTCTGAATGTACTTGAAAGTATTGTGTTTTACTTAAAAAACAAAGTGTTATAGTTTACAGAAGGTCTACCTACCTATAGGCTACCTGAATCTCTGAAATGTACTATATTCCTATGCTATTGCTACACTTTATGGCCAGTGTACCACCTTGAAAAAAATAAACAATGTTTTGTTGCTTAAGCTTATGTATTCAGTCATTATTCAATGGTATACTAAAATCTATGTGAAAAAAATTGCTTCTCACTGTTCTCAGGTCAAATATTTCTATGTGATTAAAAATGCGATTAATTGCGATTAATTAATTACAAAGCCTGTAATTAATTAGATTAATTTTTTTAATCGAGTCCCGGCCCTACAAATAACGTCAACGTTTCACAGTGGTTACTGAGTAGTATGGGGATCTTAAACGTTTTTAAACATGTTTGAATGGTGATATACAGATTGATAGATCTTAAGGCCATACAAGTTTATAATAAATACAATTGTATTTAGTCTAGGAAATATTTTCATATAATCATACGTATTGGGATTAAGGTGGATTACTACGTGTGGACTGGAGGGACAGGGGGACAACCATACGTTTCACTTTACTTTTTTATTTCAATTCCAACCTTGGTAATGAAGAGTATATTTTTCACTGTTCATAAAGCCTTCATAAAACAACACCATAAAAATGCACAGTGCTGAGTATCTAGATGCGTTTACAGTCCGCTGTACAGAAAACTGTAAATTCCCCACGGCAGACATTACTACCATCCGCTGGCGCATCGTAAATCTGTCCGATATTGTCAATGCAGTCGGATTCTCTTGAAGCCCGGTTGCCTACTATTCCAAAAACGGACGTGGGTCCAAATAATGCAATATATATATATATATATATATATATATATATATAAAAATAACGTAATTCAAAGTAGTGACCAGGCTTACTTTAAAATTATATAATCACCCACAACATAGGTAAAAAGAGTAAAGTAATTTATACAGTCTCCAACATGTTCCAATTATGATTCATTTCACATCCTATATTCACTCATCTGTGTCAGCTTGTTGAGTCGATGCTGTGCAACACACCCGAGTCGTGCCCTTACAGCACCACAGACTTGATTACACAAATGAAATTAAAGTCAGATCTATTCATGCCTCAGATGGGGCAGTCTGAGTTGTTTTTTTTGCCAGTGCAATTATGCTGCTTTCAGTCTGGATTTTGAGTTTAACTCATGCATAGATAAGTTTTAACTTCTTTGTATTTGTATGATATCATAGTTTACTTTTCATTAGTGTAATGTGACACCCGACTGGCAGGGTGTGTTAGGGTTAGTTAAGCTAGACAACACAGAGATATCCTGGACATACTGAGTAAACAACACAACATACTGTCCCAAGGTTGGATTACTTTTTAAATTCAGTTATTTCAAATGTGAAGGTGTTTTGAACAAGATAAGAACCCTTTCGGTTTCTGTAAAGAAGTAAAAAAGCTTAGTTAACTTCATTCACATTTAATTAGATACATTACTGTACTCACCACCAAGTTCCAAATCATAATCATAATAGATGTTCTATTCAAATGTTTGGTAGCCACCCAGACATAACTGACAAATTACCACAGGGCCATTTGATACAACTTTTTTTAATTGTTATTCCACACTGGCAGTCTTTACGTGACTTCAATTGACCTCTATCCACTTTTACCATTTACATCCTTGATCATACACTTCCCACACACATCTCTTTTCTCCTGGAGCCACAGCGGTAATTGACACAAATAATCAGTCACAGCCTCAAAATAGAGATGAATAATCCAACTAATTAGAGCTTGAGTCCCACAGAAACATCTGCTGAAAAGATTTTGTCAAAACACAAAATACGTCTTGTCATTTTCTGGCATGACATTTTTTTTTAGCTTTTGTTGCTGGAATGTGTTTTGACTGCGCCTCGATCGCTCGTCGCACCATCTTCAACCACCGAGCGGGTAAAAATACAATTAGGTGGAGAGGGGAATTGGAAGGAGACGTTCCGATGCACAGAGAGACTTTGAAAACGGATTAACGGTCAAGATTTGATTTCTGAAAGTCAGAAACTCACTGCAAAGTGACTGAGCCTTTGGTATTGTAATATATGTTGGATTCAAGCAGGTGTGGCAGGAAACACTACCACTTTGTCAGAACCTTCCGATAAATACAGAGCCAGCTATGTACAAAATACAGGACAATCTTTATTTTAACAACAGTTTATGGGTAAGAGGAGAGGAGAGAACAAGAGGAAGCGAGTCCACGGGCACCAGAAACCCCCACTAGACTGTGGAGTCCACTTTTAAATACACCTCAACAACACTAGTTTTACTAGCGGTTAACACGGCACCCCGCACCAAGAACACGGCACGCAAACACCCTCTGCCGGAGGCACACAACTAGGCAATTGACCTTTCGCAAAGCCACGCCCCCCCTTGGTTACTGTTGCTAGTCCGACAAGCTGAGAGCCAGATGCGTTAAACAAAGCCATAATGGAGGGTCTCCGTAACGTCGGAGTCGCCTTAACAGACTCATTTTGGAGCAATAACGCAGCAATATCCTCCAGGTCCCGACAAAAAGGGGCTACAATACGCTATGGAGGGTTATATCCACAGTATAAACATTAGAAAAGAGGGAGGCACAACATCAATAGAGGCACTTGCATACAGGTCGCAGTGCAAGAGTGAAAAACCACATGAGCTGTATGTCAAATTCGACGGAATTATTATTATTATTTTGGAATAAAACAATACAATCACAAGAGGCATTAAATGTTGTAGTTTGTCTAAAGTTAACTACCGTTTCCTTGGTGGCTTTCTGCATCCACCTTGTTGTTCCTTTGTGGGGGTCGGGGTGCCCACTTGTGCAGCAGGATTAGGGAAGTCGGCAGTAGGCTTTCCATTAACAAAATGCTACAAAGATTAAAGCAAAATATAAATGAATGATTGCCTGTTGGCTTTCTTGTTTGTACTTTGACCACAGGTAGACTAATAACGGAGCTCAGCTGTTCAGACATT
>NW_011337793.1:0-2708 GCF_000735185.1 Notothenia coriiceps
TCAAACACAGACACACACACACACACACACACACACACACACACACACACACACACACACACACACACACACACACACACACACACACACACACACACACACACACACATCATGATACATGGCCTCCTCTTAACGCAGGACTCTAATTTGCGGAGGGGAAAAATGACAACATCGTGCATGAACAAGGAGTTTTATCGCAGTGGCGGGGGGAGGCATTATCAGTGAAGAAGATTAAAACCGTGAAATTAGTTATTGATATACTTCAGTTTTGCAATACTGTATTTAAGGATAGATTCAGGATGTGTAGGTTATAGTTAAAAAAAGGTACAGTCTATATGAGAGGTGTTGCTATTTATCGGTATTTAACATGACTGTCATTTTTAACAAATGAACTATTGTTGACTCTTTTAATAATACACATCATATCTTTTAAATAATCCAGAGCCTCCCAATTCATTCGCCAAAAAAGACACTAAAAGCACAATTATATATATTTTTTTCTGCGTTAATGTGGTTATCGTTTAATCTCTATATTTCGCTCAGTTTCCATTTTAATTTTATGCTATTCTTTTACATCAACAATCCTGCAATAACTTTATTTTTCCCTTTCTGTTCATTCCTTAGATTATTGCACAAAAATGCCTTCATGGTAGAGGTGATAAATGCAACTGCAGATCCCACATACAAAAGACAACTTGTTTTACTCTTATTTTTTCATTAAACTATGACAATATTAGTCAAATCTGAGTCCAAAAAGCTTAAAACAAGACCTTGCTTACAATGTATTTAATCATGTGTCATTACACCCAATCCTAACCTGAAGTTCACTTTGAGCCGTTCTGCCCTTATTTACTAATAACATGCCAACATCTCATATTAAAAAATGACCCGGCTGTAAGACGGAGAGGCTGCCGGCTGCCGGTGTCACCCTGTCCAGAGACCACGACTGATGAAGGTTTAAATAATGTCCTCATAATTAAAAAAGGGTGACAGTGTCGTCCCGCTGCGAAGGCGAAAGACAAAGAGATGGTCCAGAATAACTCTGGGGGTCGGTGCGACCGCAGAACAGCCACACCTAAAAGTTAGAGAGATGTGATCTGCAGATAATGATCGTTATTATGAGAGAAGTGTCAATGAGCTCAGAGCTTTTTAGAAAGGCCTGCTTGACACTCGGCTTCTTGGTGCAGAAAGTACAAGCAGTGAAGATGAGGAGAGTAAAGGGAGGTGCTTTAATTGGGAGAGCATGTTCAGCTTCTCAGGATGTGACTGCAGCTCAAAGGTACTTTCAGGAGTAAACAGTAGAAACTCCTTTATGGCAAAAGTTGTGAATTCAACCATTTATTTACCAGTTCATCTACAAAACTCTAGTTGTTAGTAAATTAGTAAATACTTTCTGGCGAGTTAGACAGAGCTAGTGACTATGGGACATTCAATTGGGACTGGGTTATCTAACGATTACTTGTTCATTGAGAAATCAGCCAATTAATACAAGATTTATCATTTGGTCGGTTAAATGTCAGAAGAGATTAAATAATGTCCACCCCAGTCCCTCAGAGTCCACGGTGATGTCTTAAAACGTCTCGTTTTGTCGGTCCAAAACACAAATATATTCACTTTATTATTATTTTAATAAGAGAAAAGCAGGAAATCTCAATATATTTAATTCAGAAAACTACTTTTTTATTTTTTTATTATTCATTTATAACGAAGAGAAGGACCTTTGACACGAGGATTTAAGGATTTCAATTTGAGTGAATTTGTTGAAAGTGGAAAGTCTTCCCCTAACACCCTCCCTTTACAATGTTTTCTAAAATATCAAATCTCATAAACAACACATATTAGTCTAAAATCTAAAAAGATGGATCATTCTTCAAACTATCTAACTAGATGCCAAGGAACACATGTTGGATAAAGGAACAGACAGTTTCCACAGAGAGCAACGTCTTCATGTTTCATTCATGTTATTCATTTATAATGAAGAGAAGGACCTTCTACACCAGGGTTTAAGGATTCAAATTCAAGGACATTTGATGAAAGTGAAAATCTTCGCCGAAAACAACTTCTATATCTAAAAATATAAAAAGATGGATCATACTTCAAACGATCTAGATGGCAAGAAGACAACATGTTTGCACTTTTCTTGCATTTCATGTATTTGTATTTGCTATGTTTGTAATTTTCATTTTCTTAATGTTGTATATGAGGGACTGATGGAAACTAGCTCAAAGCTAAATCCGGCATATTTACATTTGGCACATGTCATGTTTTAAGTGTTCATTAATGTGCAATGTCCCTGCCAAATAAACAAATACATACGACAGACAGTGTCCAAAGAGAGGGACGTCTCAGTTTCCCCGCTCTCTCACCAATCAACATATTTTCTCCGTCTCCGGCCCCATCACTGCTGAGGATTGATTCCCGACTTCACAGTTTGGAAAGATGAAGTTTTCCTTCCTGTGGAGAAGTCCTCTCACATTAGAGCAGTCAGCAGAAAGCTCCATCTTCACCTGTGTTTTATCATTAAAGAGGACGCTAACGCTCCGTCTCCGTCTGCAGGCAACGACCCGGGAATGTCAACTCAGCTCTTTGATGTGTGGGTGGCTGGCTACACACACACACACGCACACACACACACACACACACACACACACACACACACACACACACACACACACACACACACACACACACACACACACACACACTTG
>NW_011337794.1:0-4790 GCF_000735185.1 Notothenia coriiceps
AAGCTCCTCCTCCATCTCATCTGTCAGTATTCTTTTTGCCTCAGCTACTGCACCCCAGGCTACTGATTTAACTCTCCCTTTCTCTATTTTCTTAATGAATCTTTGGAGGGTTGTCTTTTCGATATTTCTTCCTTTCCTGCTTGTCTTAAGGACTTCTTTCCTTGCATGACCTCTGCAGCTGCACTCTCCATCTCTGTGAGGGGTGTTTGGCCCCAAGCTGTCTTCCTGATGTATCGTCTTGGCATGATGACTTTTCTACAATGTTTATGACATTAAAATTAAAACATATGTATTGTAATATTAGACTAAAATATATATAAGACTAAACTTAACTTGTGCTTCATGTCGGGGTAAAGTGAGTCAGCGTCTCACTTTACCCCACAGCATCTGTCTCACTTTACCTCACAGCCACCATTTTAGAAAAAACAACATCTCTAGGCAATTCAGGCTAATCTTTAACTAGCATCAATCACATGGTTTTATATGTTGGAAGTTCATCAACATGTATGATATAAGTTTTTCAACCTGAATCAATTTGCTTTGATACTACAGTTGATTACGTTCGCAGTAAGACAATTTACTTTTACATGCAACAAACACATTTTTGTGAAAAAAAATACTTACCACAGAACCAGCACCAACTTCTCCTTCATGACAAGTGGGGGGTGGGAGGGGCTTGAAAACATTATGGTCACATGACCGCAAATTTGTTTCTTTGCCTAGTTACAGCGGGTGTCTCACATTACCCGGTGTCCCACATTACCCCGCTCTCCCCCTTTATAGGTTATGATGTACTGACAGCTACCCTGTGGGCTTAGCACTTCAAACTTCATGTGATTAAAGAAATGACCCAAATATGTCTACAACACAGTATTAGATTCACCAATGAAACATTTTTGCTTTTGATATTGCCAATGGCAAACAAGCACAGCCTCTTAGCGTTAGGCGCTTCACTTCCTTGTTAGTGGATGCTTGGTTCAATGCGTGGTTCAATGAACATCATAAATGAGCAGTTTTTTACAGTCGGATGGTAGATGGTGAATTGCGGATTTTATCTACACAAAATTATAAGGAGTTCAACACAAGTCTCTTAAATGCTATTAAAATATTTCTCATAAATCAGCTGTTCAATTTTCTGACATCATATCCACGATATTTAATAGCTACCCTTTTTCTCACAACAGGAACAATCAATTGGGATCTACAGTAGCATAAAAAATAAGAAAAGCAATTGGTTAACTTTCAAGATGAACGTAAAAAGCAATCGTCAGAAAGTCAATTTGTAACCTCACATGGTTTTCCTTGTTTGGCTTGCAGTCTTTGGAGGGAAAGAAGGGCGTTGCGGGCCTTGAAGGGCGGAGTATTATAATGTTGGGTAGAGAAGTGGTCTACTGTATACTTGATTGACAGTCTAGGTGGTGAAGGGGATTTTTAGTGACAGAAACAGAAAACCGAACATGGCTTACTTTTGCTGTGTGTAAAAGGACTGACGTAAAGTAGCTTTACTTCCTAAACTTGAGTTGGTCCAACTATTTTCCATAAAGTTAAATTCGAACTTAGTGCAATTTAACCAATTTCTGTAGCTCAAGTCCAGGGGGGCTTATTGTTGCTGCCTTTCCAATCTATGGAAGTGTAACCTTACACAGACCGTACATCCCTCAGCTCAACACACAGATGACACGTAGAAATATCTAGCTTGCTACACACGGAAATTAGAAGATAGTAGTGTTATTTTTTACTGATAGATTGATGGGAAGAAAGATTGCAAAGACAAACAACTGTAAATACTGTATACCCATTAATCTTAGATATATATAAACCTCAGCAGATCATTTTAAATAAATCAACTTGCCAACACTGCCCCAATTTACGTGTACATATATATTAATAGCTGAATCTAGCTTTTTTTTCCTTTCATTTGATAGAGCCGCGATCGGACGTGGCGCTATAGTGATGGAGAAGATTGGAGGCATGGTTTAGGCAAAATGCAAGGGCGCAGCTTTTTGGACCCAATGGATTCAGGAGATGGCCAGAAGATCCAGGGAATACCAGGATTTTTTTGTTATCAATTGTCAGACTATTTTGTCTTCATGCGCAACTGAGCAACTTTCATAAGGATGAACGGGTTCCTCCTCCAACGCTGTATTCAGTTATTTTCGTACATCTATGGCTAGGAATTTAGCACCTGTAAGATGTAGACTCATGTCTCTGTTTGTTAAGCTTATTGCAACATGCCTTGGGTTCTCTGTATATGCAAATTGGGATGAGCCTTCCTCCATTTCAGAGGGTGGATGGTAGTGCACCTGTTGCAGGTAACTGCCAAAAAAAGCAGGAAGATCATTTCTAAAACGGTTTGGTTTAAAAAAATAAAAGCAGTTTGGCCAGCTAGCTGACAAGCATAGCAACCAACACTTCTAATGCTTCATGGTTGCTATTTACACATACAAATATAAATGGGGTCTCAAATCAAAACACAAAACGTTCTCCAGTGACTTGTAATGAACATAACGTTTATATTGTGTTACTGTTACTGAGTTAGATGCCTTTTGTAGTGCCTCTATAAGGGGCATCTAAACATATGCTTGTCAATCTAGAATACATAGCAGCAAATGAGGTGGTCCACTGTCCAATATCCAATCAATGTTATCATTAGTTTCATCCAACAAGGCTTGTATAACTGCTTTACCAACATGTCACTGTACACCTGGGTTATTCAGTCCGGATTTGTTCAGCACTGTCCATTGTTCTGCAAAATCCTGAAACAACTGTGAATATGTTGTTGGTATGGTTTGACCAGGAAACCTATTTGGAGGTGCTTCACTGTACAAAAGAATCCCCAGTCGGCATTATGTAATATGTCTTCAAAGTCTCAGTCCGCTATCTGCCAGGTTTCTGTAGGGAGGGGAACACACGCCTGACACACACTCATACAGAAGCAGTTTCCTGTGATGGCCAAAATATCTGCCCACACTGCCTCTTTTTCTGAGCTCACAGTTTAAAATAGATCCTGCTCCCTCTCAGGTCTTTACCATGATATTTGTGATGGTCTTATATAATCGGCACCTCCTGATCTTTTCTTCCTCTTCATCTTAGCGCTTGAATCCTATTCTGCCTGCTTATATATGTTTCTTTTTACTCTCCCTTCTGTAGCTTTGACAGAGGAAACAGGGAAAAAAGAGATTGTCAGGGTTGTTTTCATGGCAAGCCAGACTGGCAAACATTAAAATCCTCCTCCTCCTTTTTTATTTATTTATTTAATCGTTTATTTGGCAGGGACAATGCACAGTGATGAACACTTAGTCCATGTAAACATTTATAAAAAAAACACATACTTTTAAAAGACTTAAAATGGTCAAAACTCAAGAAATTGTGTTTTTCAAGGATGGTACAGTGGTGATATGAATTTGGCTTTCTGCCAAACACCTTGATAGCTCTCTTGTACAGCTGTTCTATTGGTTTCAGGTTTGTGGCACAAGCAAACGACCAGTTTGTAAAACAGTATTCAATGTGGGATAGAATCATACAGTGGAGGTATGACTTTTCAGCATTGACAGTTAAGAAAGGTCTGATTTGTTTAACTTTTTGCAAGTTGAATTTAATGGTATTGGATACTTTCTTAATATGTTTCTTAAAAGTCAAGGTCGAGTCCAGTATGACTCCAAGATACTTGAAGTGGGGGATTAGTTCTGGTTCTGCTCCGTTTAAAAACACATTGGATCCTTCGATTTTGACTGGTCGTTTACCGAACATCATGCATACTGGTTATTTTTGCATTTAACTGTAAGCAAATGTTGTTCAGCCAGTGTTGAACCTCTGTCCAAAGCAGTTGAGAGACAATATGAGATTATTTCAGTGTTTTGCCCGTGTACAAAGATGACCGCATCATCGGCATATATTTGTACATTCAAATCAGGACATACATTAGGCAAGTCATTAATGTACAGAGAAAACAGTAATGGTCCAAGAATGGAACCTTGTGGAACCCCAACAGGGTTCACAAGGTAGGGGGATTTGGCTCCGTTGACCAAAACACACTGTTTTCTGTTCGATAAGTAAGATTTAAACCACTGTATTGAATCTGCCGAAAAATTGAAATACGTCAGCTTTGTAAGGAGCACATGGTGGTCAACAGTGTCAAAAGCCTTCCTGAGATCAAGGAAGACAGCACCTACATATGGGCTCGTGTCCAACATAGATTTAACCTTTTCCACAAAGACACAGTTAGCTGTCTCAGTGGAGTGGTGAGCACGAAAACCAAACTGCATTGGGTGGAGTGGAGCAAAACCTTTGTCTAAATGTTTGGTGTTTAGTTTTGACACCCATTTCTCAGCTATCTTAGAGACACAGGGGAGGATGCTGAATGGTCTGTAATTGGACATCATTGCCTTATCCCCAGATTTATAGATCGATGTCACCGTGGCCACCTTCCAGGATGATGGAACTTCCCTCGTGCTGATAGATTGATTTACTAGCATAGTAATTGGTTTTATTAGACTGTCAATATTTGTCTTTATAAAGTTGGTGTCTAAATCATCTGCATCCCTAGCCTTCAAAAAAGTCCGTGAAATTAACAGGGAAAAGCTGTAAAATCACGACATCAAAAAACTGTAAATAGAGAAACAATGAAGCAGTGTTTAATTTACAATAATATTTCGTAAAGTACTGAACCAAACAAAACTGTTAAATTCACATTAAGAATATGTTAAAAATAATTATATTTCTATTGTATAATTTACAGATTACTGTGGTTTGAACACAGAAAAACTGTAATACATAAAACAATACAATAC
>NW_011337795.1:0-3037 GCF_000735185.1 Notothenia coriiceps
TTTATTTATTGTTCTCATTGGTTAAAAGTTTGTGTTATGGTTCTGGTGTGAAATAAAGCACAATAATTACATTTAAGACTGTTTCCCTTTTTTTAAGAAAAGTATCGAAAAATAATCGTAATCGCAATTCTTGACTTGGTAACGAAACCAAAATGTTGGTATCGTGACAACACTACTCCTGACAGTTAAACCTGATATTTAGTCAGTAGCGTGGCGTGGGGAAAAAATTAGGGGAAGCCAATAATACGTCCTTCTTTTGGGTTCGTAGGGGGGGGGGGGGTGTGGTGGTCAATGTAATAACGTAACCAGATGAGTGATTACAGCATCCGGTATCATTTTACACACATTTGTATCATACAGATGCAGGACTTACACACGCCTGTTATCTGACCGACAGCTCCGCACGCACTCTCCAGCCGAAACTCTAATAAGCATTCATTCACAAACTAAATCAGGAGACCTTTAACGTCCAGTTCGCTCCTTTGTTCCTCGCTGTACACAGCTCCAGTTTGGGCATTGGCCTGTCATCAGATTGTATTTGTTGTTGCTGCTGCAGCGGAAGTTTAGTACAATTATTTTTGATTAAATACTCCAAATCTCCACCCTCCATAATTGCACTTGCTTCAGTTGCTTGCTACTTTCTAACGGCGGTGAGAGTGGTGCAGTGACGCTATCTATCTTCTATCGATTAGATTTATGAGTCGAAAATTATAAAAGTAGGGTAGACATGTGGATATTATCCGACTGAACAAAACGTGCATTTACCTAACAGGTTCGTTTTCAACTGACCTTTTTTCGAGCTATTTTCCAAAATCCTATGGAGAAATCCCATTGCTATTTTGTCGAGGGAAACCGAGCGCAGCTTACTTCCGCTTTTTGGGACGCGTCACTGCAACACTAAGTTGATGCGATTTGATTGGATTGTGAGGCAAGGGAAGCCAGCCGCCTCTGGCTTCCCTTGGCATGGCCCTGACCAATCACAGGTTGGCAGGGGCATGACGTGAGCCTCATCTGATTGGTCAATCCCTCCATTTTTTTTCACCAAGGGAAGCCAATTTCGGCTGGCCTCCTCTCGCAACAGAGAGTGCAATCTACTGTTTCACCATAACATCTAGAGGGGCGCTGTTTCACTCTTTGTAAAATACTCAATGAGAATGGGGGAGACACTTGCCGGCAGCAACACACAACAAAGAATTTCCGAAACTAAACGAAGTGTTTTTATTAATTTATTTAAATTATAACTACAATCCGAAAAAACAGGGGAAGCCTGGCTTCCCTTGGCCTCCAGGAGAAAGCGCCACTGATGTCACACACAGTCAGGGCTTTGATGCAATGATTAAAAGCGTCATCAACCCCGCTGGGTTTTTCTAATTTCATAGTTTCACCGAACCATTATGAGCGTTATATTTCAGTAATTTCATGGATTTTATTCTGAGGTTGGTCAGTGGCTTGGCTATCTCTCAGTACAGCACCAGAGCAATGACCTTGTCATGTTGTTTTGATGGTGTGATGTAGAAAATACCAGGGTTAAAGGGATGGTTTTGGACTTTATTTGAAAGGAAAAGTCTGACAGTGAGGGAACAGTTTGACAGTTTGGAAATGGATTATTTAGGTTTCTTGCTGACAGTTAGCTGAAAACATTGATACAATTTAACTGTCTATACGCTCAATAAGAAGTTCAACCTGTTATTAGGCTAGTTTAGCTAAACCTCGCTTAGCTGTTTTAAGACTACACATGTAGTTTCAACCTGTTATTGACTAGCTTAGCTTAGCAACACGTTCTCACACCCAACCTGTCACACGTTGACGGACGGTCAGGGCTCCTCCCCGTCACTCTATTACGTACAGGGTACCCCTTTAGAGTCAGTTTTCAACAGGCAGGGCGTCCCTTAGACCTTCATAGACCTCCCATAGCGTTGATAATAGACGCAATGAGAACGCTCCCCGACGGTCGGTTGTTATTGTCAATATTAATATAATAATTATTTATTTTTTAATAGTCACACTCGATTTCGCCGATTTTCTTGTTGCCCCAGCTGGCCGACACCTCTTTTAGCAGAAACAAAGGCTACATTAATGTATTAAATCGATGTTAATCCATGTGTGTGGATGTGGAATTGCAAGGCAACGCAATAATTTACAAACCCTTCAGCTACAACCCTAATTATGTTTAAAACATTTTCGAAGGCCTCACGAAATACTTTAATGCAAATTTAAATGTGAAGGGATGTGTGTAATGTGGTGTTTATTATTCACCCACGGATCTATGGGTTGGGGTATTGTTGCGCACGGACATTTTAGTTAACCGGACTTCCTGTTGATGTGAAATACGAAAAAACTTTTTAAAATAAAATAATACTTTATTCCGAGTGTGCTTGCTTTTCCCTTTGAAGGTCATCACATAACGGCATTGTAATACACGGTTCGGCTGCATTAAATATTACATATCTGCCGTAGTTCTCTATTTATAGAGCCCTGATGAGAAGACTTCTAGACAAACAGGAGGAACTGCCGCCAACACTGAAAACGTGACGTGGATCATAAATATACCAGCAATTAAACAACATCTTACATTTCTTCAAATATACGTCTCCTCGCAGGATCAACACTAATTCGGCTGGCTTTTATATTTGATCCAATCGGTATATTGGTATATTTACACCATAACGGTGCACAGCTGATAGAAAGGGACACCTGGTGGTTGAAGCACGTTATTGAAATGTATTATTTTTATTATTAGATATTAATAGGAGACACAGATGGACAAACTGATAAGGCTTTATTTAAACATTAAAGAATCACTAGCCTCATTAGTGTAATTGGCACATGAAATAATACAATGTGGTTACGGACACGGTTGGTTCATCAAGCTGATGTTTATGTGGGGTCAAGGTCAAGAGTCACATGACCCTACTTTGGTATTACTGAGTGCCTAATGACGTGGAAACTGCGGTTGTTGTCTGATGAAGAATGGTGAGTTTAAAATGTCATCATCCTGTGTGAGTGTATGCTAATGCTTCCTGAGTAAACACATCTG
>NW_011337796.1:0-1769 GCF_000735185.1 Notothenia coriiceps
TAACACAGGGGAAATAAACGAGGCATCTCTTTTCCTCTCTCTCTCTCCCTCTCTCTCCTGACAGCCCGTCAGTATCAGGGTTAGTCAAAATGAATCCCTTGGCGGTTCTAGTGTTAATTTACCGTTTTGTCTTCTCTTTGCAATGCTTAATCGGTTTGAAACCAAGTCTAACGTAGCTTAAACTTAACGTTGGCTTTCTAGCTAACACAACACATTCACGCCCCTTTCTCTGTGTTTTTTTTTGTAGTGACGAATGAAGTTGGATGTTGTGGTGGTCGTGTCACTGATCTCTATGCTATTACCGTCATCGACAAAATAATCCTTGAATCCAAACTTCACTGTTTTTGGAGTAAAGCTAGCCGCTGCCATGTTAACTGACAGTCCTGCCTTCTATAATCACCCAATAACGTTTTTCGAAAAAACTAAACGTAATATTTCACTGCAAAAACAAACGCAAATATTTAATTTTAAACAGTCAAGTCCTTTCAAGTCATCTATCTCAAGCTTAAGTCAAGTCTCAAGTCATGAATACCAAGTCAAAGTCAAGTCAAGTATTTTATCAATGTTAGTCAAGCAAGTCTCAAGTCAAAAAATATGTGGCTCGAGTCTGACTCGAGTCAAGTCATGTGACTCGAGTCCCCTCCTCTGCAACCTTGATCTGCCATTGAAGGCTCACTTCACTTGTCTCATTATGTTCTCGCATTACATTTCACTCTACAGTATGTCATTTTATGATATCAAACTTAACTTCAAACCTTTGAACCTGAATCCGTTTTTTAAGATCGTCTGACTCTCTCTGGGCTACCTCTCAGTTGTTTGCTGTAAGCTAAAATTTAGAAACCCATCTGTAAGTGTAGTGGAAAAACAGTCTAACGAATTCTAACCAATGCAAAGTCATCCAGTTAGGTGTTTAGTGGGCCAACTTTTGGTATTACTCTCAAGACAGTGCAGGTCACTGAAGTTCTTTACAGTCTGAACACCTGTTCCCGCTGGGCTGAAAAAAAGTCAGTGTAGCTTGTTAGTGTAGGGTTATGTTATATTTACAAGCTTTGCCATGTACCTCATATCAGGACAGCATGGCCATTATGTGGTTGTACCATTATAATTAATTATTTAACTTCATTTGCTGCATTCCGGTGACTTTCAATAAGTTATTTGCCTCCGATGGGAAAACAGCAATTTTCAAGAGCAACATCACATCGACCAAAATAGGGAGAGAATTCTAAAACCTAGAAGATTTCAGTCGCAACTTATATCGCTTTAAATATAAATGAACAGATGATTTGAATAAATACGTGAGAATAATATGATCTCATATGTATGGCATCAGCAAATGCAGCTGAAACGAAGGCACTGCATGCATATAGGAAAGATGAAGCATAGGGAACACTTATAATAAGATAGATGCTGCATTATTAATACATCAACATTATTTTTTACATATGTTTGCCTATTCCAGAGATGAATTTAGTTTGTTAATCCCTCTGTATGATAGGTCAACAAATGACTATTTTACAGAAATGTAACACAATGAAAATGCAAGGTTCAATTCACTTGTGTTTCCGAAGCTTTCAAACTGAAATTGTGACAATCCTCATTAGCAGGGTTGCTCAACTGTCTCAGAAGTGCCTTTAGTTTTTGGTTGTGGTTTTTGCTGTTCCTAAAGTCAAGACAAACGTGTGTGTGTGTGTGTGTGTGTGTGTGTGTGTGTGTGTGTGTGTGTGTGTGTGTGTGTGTGTGTGTGTGTGTGTGTGTGTGTGTGTGTGCGC
>NW_011337797.1:0-2471 GCF_000735185.1 Notothenia coriiceps
GCTGTTGCCGCCACCGGGCCCCAGCCTGACACGGCGCGGGGCTCCGGTTCAGCGGCTGCCGCTGTTATTGAGCCCCAGCCTGACACAGCGCTCAATTTCTGCGGCGGACGCCCCCATGTCTTGATTGCCGGCCGGCAATCAAGCGGACATGAGGGGGTCCTGTCCCGACAAGCTAGCTTGGCGTGCTAGCCGTCAGCGGAGGCTCTTGATGGTGAAGCGGGCACAATGCCAGCACGAGCCGGGGTTGTCGATAGCCTCCTGGGCGTGTTCCAGCCCGAGGCAGGACGAGCAGACCTGGTGTGAGTCTGTGCCTGATATCTTCAACCCACAGCCGCAGAGCCTCCGAGTCCCTGACTCCTCTGGCGTGAGGGAGAGAAGCGTCAATCTCGTTCGCCGTGGTGACGGCGTGGAGAGGACCTGCTCGTAACAGGTACGTTGCTGAGAAAAAATTCTTTCCCCACCTGTCGTTAATCCGGAGAAAAAGCGACGGTGTAGAATTTTATTCTCAAAGAATATTAACTGGTGTGTTAATACCTTTTTATCTTCCCCTCCTCTGGTGTGAGAGAGAAAAATAAAAAACGTCCTCGCTACCGTGGTGTCGGTAGTGAGGGAAGGCAAGCTAGCAACAGGTGTGTTACTTGCTTGAAAAATCAAAACCTTACCTTTATTTCCGAAGAAAGAAACGGCGAGGTAGATTAACAGTCTTTTGCGAAGCAGAAAAGTAGCCGGCGAGCGCCCGTCGACCGAAAGTTAGCTTTGGGTTCAGTCTGTAGACTGTTAAGCTAGCCCGGCTACTGATCTATCGAGATGTGCTCTGAAGCGAGAAGAGGTGTTTGAATGACGCTGCGTCGTAGCGCAAGCTACTTATAGGGTGGGTGGATTCCCTGACGCTGACGTCAAGATCACAAGCCAATCAGGATTGGCCTAATGAGATTGATGCTTCTGTTTGCTCCTCGATGAGGCGCATCCCATAGTGAGATATCGAACGGAGTGTTATGAATGAGAACTGAAAACCACGCCTTGACACACAACTTTAGATGTGTGTCTGCACTATTGACCCTGACAACATCATGGTGTTTTGATAAACTGGCGTGATAATTCACTTTGATCCTGAGGCACAAGTATATGCGCAGTGATTGTCTCCATTTTTGTAATTTTATTCCCAATTTATCTGATTCAGATGTAGCAGAACGTCTGCCTAAAGCCAGCTGCATTTATCATTATTCAGAACATTGCTTTCTGAAGGCGGCATGAAAACGTACTTTTGCCTCTTAACTGCTATCATTAATCAGGGTCAGGGAGAAGCTTTTACGTTTCATTAATGGATGGCTGCATTATCCGTCTTTTCACAGGGGTCAGGTTTGTTCCTCGGTTTGTGCACACTTGAAAAAAACAATATTTACACAAAGAGATGTCTTTTACTAAAACTAATTTTGTTTATAGTGCTTTCTCTCTTCTAAAGATGATATGTAGGGCTAAGGAAAATATTGATCTCTTCAATCATTCCTTCAGGTTGGTCAATAATTTTTCTTTAGTTCAAACATTTATTTCATTTTTGTACGGGGTTCATTAAACATCACTCTGCCCAACGCAAACAAGCTGCTACAAGAGAAACAAAATCTCCTCTGTGTCTAATAGATCACTGTCCTAATACCCGAGGATCCGACACCCCACTGTGGTCGGATCTCATCTACATTTCTTTGGGGTTTAGCATCACTCACTAATCCTTACGACCATATATAAAATCAGACCCTTAAAAAAGTCTGAAGCTAATTTCATCATAAGAGCTTGAACTTTTTGAGGTTTTAATGACCCTCTGACCCTCTGTTCTGGTTTTTATTTTTGCTTTGATATTTATCTCCCCAGGCACAGAACAGTGTGTTCAGACTCCAGTCCCTCCACTAAGAGTTTCCTGTCAAAGCGCCTCTTTTCTCAGATATCAAAGGCAGCAGAACGCGCCATCAATCATTTGATAAGCCTTAATCATCCAAGCCCATGAGTCTATTAAGGCTAAAATTACACCTCGACTCCGCTGATATTGTAGATTTAACAAGCCCTTACAGCGTGCTTTAGTTCTGCACGTGTGGTAAAATTAAGCGAACTGTGCTGTAAACTCATGTTTTGTGCTGGTTGTATGAGGGTTCAGTTAATGGGATTCAGTTTATGTGAGTGTGACTTTAAATCTGGGTGGAGGTTCGCAGGGTTTATTGATGTGTTATAAATAGAGGGGATAAATACATTAACGTCATTGAGATTGAGGAATCAGGAGAGGCCACTAGTAAGTGTGATTATTATAAGTTGTATGGGATATGTGTGATCCTAATTGTTGTTGTCCTTTTTCTTCTAAGGTTAACAACCTATTTGGATTTGATTAAATTATCAAAACTAGGAGTTGTTTCCGTTCATCCTGATTTCACCCATACTGTCGGGAGATAGACAGTACACAAACAATCACTATAAGGCTTTCATTT
>NW_011337798.1:0-3143 GCF_000735185.1 Notothenia coriiceps
TGCTTAGTTCATGCAAACCTTTTCCCCCCTTTTCAGTCCCTGCTAGAGAGCAGGGACTTTCATGGGGAGGAAAAAGTTCCAATTTCTATTGGCTGGGCGAATTACAAACCACGGCCAGTAAAACTCTGAAAAGTTTTGTGAAGCCGCCATTTTATTTGCTCGCATTAGCATTATTAGCATTAGCCCCGCGCACCAACGGAGAGAGAATAACTTATGGCATAAAAAAATGGGAGCGGCGGAGTGATGAGGAGGTGTCGGCGCTTCTGCCGATTTACCCGGGGTGGGGGGTGCATTTGATCTGCTTTTTGGCTGTCTGGCTTAAATGTGCACTGTTGCATCTCCAGTATGTATTTGACTGCTCATTTACATTCTGTGTGATTATTCTTTATAATGTCAACTTTCAAAAATAAAGTGTTAAAAAATAAAATGTACACGTTAGATATATTTCCATAATAATAAAGAGCGTGCTCACCTGAGGCAGCGTGTGTTGAGCGGCTGTCCGCTCTTCAGACCCGTCGCCAGGTACTCAAAGTCGTCCGTGAACTCCTGATTTTCCCCGAACTCCACCACGTCGTTGAAGTGCTTGACGTGCTGCACCACGGTGTAAAGCTGCAACACAGAGGCGGTTAAGAGGTCTGATGATACCGGCTCATCTTCAATGCTCCTTTTATTCAGGAACATGTAGTGAAAGAGGCAAGGAGCTACGGTTAATCACACCTGCACGCCATTAAACTGATTTCACTTTTTGTTTATTTATTTGATGTTTCTTTGAGAACAAAAAATATATATATGTTAATAATACAATTAAAATGATTCGCAGTTAAGTAACTTTAAAATAAGAATGTGTGATTGGTAAGGATGTCTCTCTGTCAAACACATGAGCACATGGAGTGATCTAGCTAACATGCTAATATCAGATCAACCTGTTATTCATATGTGATTGGTAAGGATGTCTCTCTGGACAGATAACGTGTTTGATTAGAGTGAAATGGAAGTGTACCTCTTTGTGCTCTTTGCGGCACTTGAGTGCAGTGACGGTGTCCTGGTACAGATCCGTGGGGAGGGTCACACATTTAGTGACTTTAGGGGGAGGGGGAGGAGCTTTAAAGAGACCGTCATCCTTATGAGCCGCTGATGAATCCTTACTGGATCCTCCTGATGCTGGAGCCTGGAGAGGAGGGAGGAGGGGGAGGAGGAGGAAGAGGAGGAGGAAGAGGAGGAGGAGATTATTATTTATTTTTACTTTTTATTTAATGACTTCGTTTTTCCAGACATGGACATTCAGTAAACAAAAAACAATACAAAGAAACACGCCTTAAACAACAAAACAGGTTTTTTAAGTGAAGAAAAAAAAGATATATATATATATAATTAAATATGAATTAATTCAATTATTTATGTTATCTATATTAAACTGCATGACACAACACACATCAAATAAAATCAGAACGTACGTAAGAGAGGCCGGTATGAATAAATATTAGAGCTGTCATTCGATTAAAATAGTTAATCACACATGTTTGTATCTGTTCTAAATGTACCTTAGGGGCGCGGGGCTGTCAGCATCACCTGTGAGCATGGCTTGCTGTTTAAAACACCTTTTTTTGTATCCATATCTCTCGCTAGAATCTCCCACCATCCAACTAACAACAACAACAACGTCAAGCCTTTGGGCTCTGAAACTACGGGCCGGGCCGAGGCCAAATACACATGCGTTAATCGCACGTTAAAATAATTAGTGGTGTTAAGAGAAATGTGCGTTAACTTTGACAGCCCTAATAAATATACATTATACCAACATCAGTGACACGGTGTTGCCCTCATGCTATCTTTCTCTACAGAAACCCTGATAGATGACATTATTATTATTTTTATTCCACACATGGCAGGTATTTTAAAATAAAACATGTACACTTATACTGGTTGTTTTTTTTATAGTGCATGGTGGAAAGGAGCATACATTCTAAATATATGATATAAATACGACAGATGAATATGTGAACCCACAGGAGCCGAAGAGACGTAGGTCTGCGGAGCCTCTTCTTCACTTTCCACCGCCCAGTGCCGCGCGTTGTACACAGCTTTAGTGGGAGACTGAAGGAAACACAGAAACCACACGGTTAACATCAGAGACAGGACACAGGAACATAAAGTGGTTATAAAAAGACATGATGTTGTTGTTCTTACAGTTGTGTGTTGCCGTGTCACTAGGTAAAGAGTCTCAAGTGCTGTTTAAGTGCTATAACAATTAAATGTTTTTTTACTAGAGATAAAAAGGCTCCTTGCTCCCAGGGGGAAAATTAACTTTTATTATTTATTTACAACCTTTTTGTAAGTAAGCAAGTAAGCAAGTAACCACGAAGCAAGTAAGTAAGCAAGTAAGTAAGCAAGTAAGTAAGCAAGTAAGCAAGTAAGCAAGTAACCACGAAGCAAGTAAGTAAGCAAGTAAGTAAGCAAGTAACCACGAAGCAAGTAAGTAAGCAAGTAAGCAAGTAAGTAAGCAAGTAACCACGAAGCAAGCAGGTAAGCAAGTAAGCAAGCAAGTAAGTAAGCAAGTAAGCAAGCAAGTAAGCAAGCAAGTAAGCAAGCAAGTAAGCAAGTAAGCAAGCAAGTAAGCAAGCAAGTAAGCAAGTAAGTAAGCAAGCAAGTAAGCAAGCAAGTAAGCAAGTAAGTAAGCAAGTAACCACGAAGCAAGTAAGTAAGCAAGTAAGTAAGCAAGCAATTAAGCAAGTAACCACGAAGCAAGCAGGTAAGCAAGTAAGCAAGCAAGTAAGTAAGCAAGTAAGCAAGCAAGTAAGCAAGCAAGTAAGCAAGTAAGCAAGCAAGTAAGCAAGCAAGTAAGCAAGCAAGTAAGCAAGTAAGCAAGCAAGTAACCACGAAGCAAGTAAGCAAGTAACCACGAAGCAAGCAGGTAAGCAAGTAAGCAAGCAAGCAAGCAAGTAAGTAAGCAAGTAAGTAAGCAAGTAAGTAACCACGAAGCAAGTAAGGAAGCAAGTAAGCAAGCAAGTAAGCAAGTAAGTAAGCAAGCAAGTAAGCAAGCAAGTAAGCAAGTAAGTAAGCAAGTAACCACGAAGCAAGTAAGTAAGCAAGTAAGCAAGAAAGGAAAATGTACTTTTATTATTTATTTACGACCCCGAAGCAAG
>NW_011337799.1:0-2314 GCF_000735185.1 Notothenia coriiceps
TCACAAACATTTCGGTTCGGAACGTACCTCGGTTTTTAGGTCACGGTTCGGTAAGTTTTCGGTACAGCAGAAACAATGAAAACATCACAAAACATGAAAATGTTCTCAAACCGGAGACTTCAATGATGCTTGGGGATTTTCGAGCTCAACTTTATCTGCGTTCGCCATTTCGACAGTTCCTCAAACAACTGACTACATTTGAACGCTCCCTGTGACCAGCTCTCATAGTATGCCCCTCGTCCAATGAAATGACTTGGTCGCTCTATGACGCGTTGAAATTACACTGAACGCTGCGTTCCTGCAGCACCGCCCGGAGCATGGGCTGCAGGAACATGCTACTCGAACGCTGCGACGCAGCACCTGAGATTAGTTCCAAACCTTTTTACGTTTAACGTTATATTTGTTTGGTACACTTCGGTACATACGTGTACCGAACCGAATGGGCCCAAACAGAATATTTTCTGTATGAATACCGTTACACCCCTAATCATCACAAAGTGACAGACACATTGATTAACCTTCAGCAGCTTTTTTATCGTTTTAATGCCATTGAACACAACTTTTGATCAGAAACAGCAAAAGGTAAGACATATTTTCCGTTTTTTCCTCCTTAAAGCTACGTTGTGTGATGCCGGGTTTTGCTTCCCCTGCCGCTCAGTGGTGATACTTATATTTCTAGAATCTGTGGAAACTCAGTTTGCTAGCTGATATCTTGTTTGTGCAGATCCGATAAGAAATAAGGATATTTTACCGTGAGTTCTGTGCGTAGTGCGTTACAATTTTTTCGCTCAGGGCTAATTCAGAAGCTAGGTATGACCCTTGTGTTTCGTTTAGCTAAAAATTGTTAATATTGTCTGATAGCTGAGTTTTCCTCCCGTTAAGTGGATGACACATTCATAGTTTGTTAAATGTTAAGAAGCCCTCAGACGCTGTTTCTTGGAAGATGTTGCGTTTTGCCCCCGGTACCGGGGTCATGGGGCTTAACTGGTTAAAGCCTGAACTGACCAAACTGAAACTTTGACTTTGATTAAATATTTTATGTCAACAGATTTCACAAAACTGGATTAGGTTATAGTTGAAAGCAGTAATATCAAGTTTGAATAAAGATATATTTAATTTTAGTGGTATAATGGTGTGTTGGATATTTGGTTGGCACAGTTGGGCCCCCTTAAATGCTGTAGACAACGAGTGAATGCATAAAGAAACTGGATACAGGGTTGGATGCTTACACATTGATTCTTACAAAAGTTGCTCAGTTGTGCATCACTTCAAAATGGCTTGATTCTCAAGAACAAAAATATTCATCAATGAGGCCATAGAGCGTGGGCACTTATGTTTTCTCTCTAAGCCACACCATCTTAGCTGCTCTTTGCTCAGTCTAATGCATGGAGAGGGATAATGACTGGATGATTTAAAGGGTTAGGGTTTATCATGTGTTCATACTGGGAAGTGTATGCACCCCTAAAAGAAACATACGCTGATATACAGACGTTTTTTTATTATATCATAACTTAGTACTTTTTAATGCATGTAACATATGTAACAATAAGCTGTCTGTGGCTCTTTTTTCTGCTGTAACTACGTAAATGTCCCCTCTGTGGGACTAATAAAGGTATTCTGATTCTGATCTCTTTCCTAATGAAAGTCAATGGGGTTTTGCCTTTTCTTTTGGCCCTATCATGTGTCTGACAGAGAAGTTGGGATATTACCATTTGGACAAGAAACCACAGCAATTTCATGATGCTATCATGTCAATATGGACCACCACCTTGAGAAATGTTTAATCAAAGAATTAAACAGTTCTGAAGGGAAAAGGGCATCTACTTTGGAAGTTTACCAACAAGGTGTACCTAAAAAGTGGTCAAAAAGTGTACAGTATACTGGTATCTATACATTTGAGAAATTGGAGAAAGAGTTTTTTGTTCATTTGAGTCATGTATGGATGATTTATCCAATATTCTTGCTTAAAGAGCATCTTGCAGGGTTTTTTTTTTTCTACATTTATACTTAAACTTGCTTGAAAATTACAATTAAAAAAGTGAATGCAGGATTTGATATGTTTTACGAGACATAAGGGCATGAATTCAGAGGGAAAGGAGCAATTTTGAGCTCTGCTCTTAAAGACGTTTTTTTTTTAAAGGTCATACGTCAAACGCGTCGCATTACATCACGCAGGGGACACATCTCCGCTCTCTGACCGCGGGAATAGTTAGTAGTTGCGTTGAGTAGAGCGGTTGTGTTTTAAGGAGCTGGTATTTTTCGGTAGTTTTACATTGTATTCAGGGGCGGAGCTTCCTACAGGCAATATAGGCGG
>NW_011337800.1:0-24916 GCF_000735185.1 Notothenia coriiceps
TGTGCGATTAATTTGCGATTAATCGCGATTAACTATGGACAATTATGCGATTAATCGCGATTAAATATTTTAATCGACTGACAGCCCTACAATAAATATGTCTTACCTTTGCTGTTTTGTGATCAAAAGTTGTGTTCAAGAGCATAAAAACGCTGCTGAAGGTTAATCCAATATCTGAAATTGAAATTATTACTGATAATCCATCATTACATTTATGGCAATAAACGGCTTAGCATGGTTAGCAGTCCGGGGCGTCAGCTTTAGGGCATGTGTGTGTGCGTCATTCTAACTGACCAATGGTAATGTTTACATGGATTTATTAACTGCCCCCTCGATTCTATTGGCTCTAAATCACATGTGTCAAACTCAAGACCCGGGGGCCAAATCAGGCCCTTGGTGGATTTAATTTCGGCCCGCAGGATAATTTGTAATTACTATTAGATCTGGCCCGCCGGTATATTGCACGCACACCTTCACTCAATCCTGAGGGTCTCCTCAGCTCAGAGCCTGACCCCAAACATTGATGAGCTTGCACCCAAGATGAGATGCCAAGTATCTGGCTTGAACTAGCATCACAGAGCAGCACACTGAGTTTCAATGGATGTTTCCTTCTGCACTTCTTTTATGCGACAACAGGGCATGTTTGTTTTTTTCTTTGAGGGAAATAGTTTTTTCGAAGCTCTTGTTTGCCTGTGATAAAATGCAATCATAAGAAATTAATCCAACTGATTATTTAATGTTGTTTATATAGGTAACCATTTAAGCTTTGTTAGTTCCAGGTTTAATATGTGCAATAAGTTCATTTCAATAAGTTTTGCAATAAACATTGAACCAGTCCGGCCCTCGACTAGTACCCATTTTTTCATTTTGGCCCACTGTGTATTTGAGTTTGACACCCCTGCTCTAAATGTTACAAAGAGTTGTCAATCACCCAATTTGACCAATGGGTTCCAGAGATACAGCCCTGCGTAATGCAAGCGTAATGCATAGGTCTGAGTGGCAGCCTGCGAGACAGAAGTCAGGCTGAACTTTCCAAAAAGGTCAAAAACAGTTGTATTTGGATGGAATGAATACCTATAGTGATATTTCAATGAAATAAAATGAGTTTTACAGTGTGGTCATGAGAAAGGTCAAATGGCACTGATGGTAACCAAATGTACCCAAAGGTGAGTCCGCCTGGATCTGCCTGTGCCAAAATATTCTAAAAAAATTCAAGTATCACTACATTTGCATCTATTTTGACACAGGGTACTTATGAAATATTGTTGTTTGGATCCCTAAAGGTTTTTGGGCTACTATCGCATAATTCAAGGGTGGTTTTCACTATAAATAATGGGGTTTTTTTAGGCGGAGATTATAATTAACTTTTTTGCACTATGTTCCATCTGAATTTACTCTGACACAGCAACATCTAAACTGATTCTGACACTTCTACAGCCAACTCACAGGTCTATCATTGCTTTGATAAAAAAGATTATTCATATACCCCTTTTAGAAGTGAAAATATAGTCATTCATTCTGGGCATGTCATTTTCGAGCCTGAGGCCTGTAAAATAGGCTCAGGGCTGAACAGGCTAATAAAACATGTTATTCTGATGAAGCCATCATGTCAAAACTGATTGCATTATAAACTTTTTTTTGTTAGTGTGCTTACATCTTTCATACATATTTCCCTCCTAATGGCTGCATGCGGTTGAATTTCCTGTTCAAAATTGTCCAAAAAGAGTTGTTAAGATCCTCTGAGTTGTGAACTTGCTGTTTGCAGATGACATTATTATTGCACTGATATTTCTCAGCCTAATGAAATCTGCTCTGCCTCGCACCGAAGGAACACTGTTAACTTTGATCTCACAATTAAGTCCCCATGAACAGCTAATAAAGCATAATCTGCTCTGTATCTGTGTGTCTCCGCCACAAGCACAGAAAGCCTTTTAGCATATCTTGGCTGACTGACATTTTGTAGCTCTCGGCTGAAAACAGTGACTTATTTTGATCACGCTCCACATAATACAATCAAGTATTAAAGGAGTTAAAATCAAACTGGATCTGCATCGGGTGAGTGGCAGATGCCTGTGGGGGCTTCTAGTTATTCAGTCTCTGTCTCCTCTTTCATCCATCTCCTTCGACTTCTCACCAGATAAGTTGACATCCCTGAATACTAAAAAGGCGACCTGCTTTTGTTGCCATCTCCTCACCAGAGGTTGTTTCCTTTCTGTTTATTGGGATATTTGGATATTGTCCAGTCTTTCATTCACTAAACACAGCAATCATGACGTCCATTTGATTTGGTTGAAATGCCTCTTCGCTGTGAGTTAATGACGGGTCAGACCAATCTGAGATCACTGCTCTACGATAAGACCAATCAAAGGAAAATTACTGCTTTTATTTTTTACGATCTGTTCCCGTTTTCTTGTAAAATGACACAAGCTGAGGCAGCCAGACGGTAGCAGTTTGCCTCTGTATGGTGAACGATTGATAAGGAATGATTTCCACATGAGTTTGGTACTGATTGCTGATTATTTCCCTCATGTTGCGAAGCAAAATCAGTTAAGCCTGTACATTGTGTGCCGATGTATGTTGGATTACGTATAGAACTCCAAAAGTTCAAATGCAGTTTATCTTCCCTACCTTGGATATGCTTCTCCTTTTCATCATGAAACAGGTTAAAAAGCCAACCTGGCTGTAATGAGGAAGCACTTCATCAAGAGGAAGATTCCTCCGAGTTTAAGCGAGGTTAAAAGGTAGGACTTGAGTCACAAAAACAACAGCGCACTTTCTGACGTCTAACCTCACACCTTTCATCTTCCACCTGTTGTTTTCGTTGGAAGAAATACTTTGAGGTCAAGGAGATCTAACAATAACAGAATCTGTTTTCATGGATAACAGTTTGTGATGGATATCAGATAGTGTCTAATGAGCAGCGGGCTAAGTGTCTACTGGGGCCTGAACGTTACAAAAGTCTGTCTATGTCAGTCCTCAGTTTTTATGTTTGAATGTAGCATAAGAGCGAACATATTTCGGGAATCGCAATTAAATCGGTTTAATGTACTTTTGTATATTTGATCATAGTTAATAATCTGAGGCATTTTCAGAGCAAAAGAGTATCTGTTTAAAATTCTATTTAATTCCTAGTGAAGGAAGTCTAAATAGAAACGAGTTTTGTTGTTATGTTAGCTCTCACGATAAGCTGCCCCTGCAAAGTTTTTGTGTAAACAACATATTTACATTCATAATTTTTGTCCTCATAACATTTTATAAATCCAATAGGCCGATTTAATAAATGACATCCTGCATTGTTTACATCCACGTTAAGAAGTTATTTCATATCAACGACAGCATGATTTCATGACATGTTAATATCTTGTGAGGTAACAGCCAATCCAAATCTGGTGGCTGTTTTCTTTGATCAACGTTCTTCTTGAAGTTTAAACTGCATAAAAGACCCATTTTCCCTCAACAATCTGAAACTAATAGTTTCATTCCGCTTGCTCTTGAAACAATATCCCGACCTTTCATCAGATGTGTTGCCTGCGTCAGGCTTTATTTAGCCCGAGAGCATCTCTTCTATATCTCCTGCGCCTGTGGATCTCCTCTTTTCTTTATCAACTCTTTTCTAACTTCAGCTTTTCAGGAGCTGCTGGGAATGTGATGTGAAAGGAGGGCAGTTGGAATATTTTTGAAAGCTTTTCCTTTAAAGACGGGCCTAAAGCATCCTCTGCAATTACACTAGTCGTTGTCAAACATGTTTGCATATTCAATATTTAAATAAAAAAAGCCCTGCTGGATGTGGCTTAATTTAAGCAGCCTCATAGGCGACATGCAAACTCTTCAACAATGTGCTGCGGAGAGATACCTTATTAGGCTTATTATCATTTTCCTCCTGATCAGTCTCCTCCTGCAGATTGTTGTCCTTCACCTAACTTTCCTCTTTATCGTGTAGACACAGACCAAATAAACTGCAGACGCCCGTAGCTCTGCGCTGAGAAAAGAAGTTGCGAAAATAAAAATGAGGAGACCACAGATGCCAGGACAAAGTGAGGAGAGAGGAGTGGGCTGTGTTCTGACAGGGGTGTCAACCGAAGGGCAAAGACAGTCTGAATTAATGAAGCCAGGTGAAGGAGAGCTGCTGCAGCCAACAGTCTACTGGAGGCCCGCCGTGCTTCTTATTTAAAAAAACTGCCCTTGATCTCGCTGATCACTGGGTTATAGGTGACTTAATTAAAACTAACAAGCAGTGCATTAACACCCCGGGGAGCCGGCGCACGATCCAGATGCAGGTGAAGTCGATTTAAAAAGCCAAAGAGAAAGATGGCAGGTTTGTGCACCCTGATTGAAAGCGAAGACCTTCCCGCTCAAAGTGTGTGTCATGTGTGTGTGTGTGTGTGTCCTCAGAATAAAGCAAAATACCCGAGTAGGAAGGCCAGCCTTGAGCTTTAGACGGCGCTTTGATCAGAAAGGCCGGTTCATCTTCACCTTCTCCTGGACGTCCTCACTGATGCTGATGGTGGCGGTCTCTGAACAGACAGGAAGGAAAAGCGTTAAATGTCAGTTTTAACAAGTTTGACCCTTTAATGTCCAGTTTTAAGGTTGTTATTATCCTCTCATTCCGCACTGTGACAGTATTGCATGTATATTCTGTTTCAGCTTGTTCAAGCTCTTTGTGAAAAGTAAGATGACCCTAACGATAATTCAATGAATTCCAATTACTTCTGAGTAAAGTAACGAGTAATCTGCAGAGTAATGAGACCCTCTGCTGTGTTTGTGAATGACTTTGTGACGACCTCTGTTGCAAATGTCCCCCCCCCAACCCCCCCCCCCCACCCCTTCGTTCTCAGAAAATGGAAATGGCTTAGCACTATCGCCGTTGCCCCGGCAACCATCTGAGTCCCCCATCTCGCGGTGGTGAAATGAGTTGTGAGCAGGCTCGAGAGAGGCAGGGATTAAACATGATCCCGCGGACGCACTGTCAATCAAATCCACAACTCTGCAACCTTCTTCCGCCTACAGAGAAACACACTGCGAAACCTAACAAGCTACCATATAAAATAAATTACACTCTTTCACAACGCCTGTTTAATGTGTTGTGTAGTAAATTATGCTCAACGACAGACCGTGGGACCCAACTTATTTCCCCCCTACTTATAAAACCAGGAGAAAGGCTTATACAGGGTAAAATAAACATAAATATAACAGCTTTAATGTGGTTTGCATAGGTCCTCAGGTATGGAATGAGATGAATAACTATAAAAATGCCTTAACCTGCGTCTGTCTTCAATGTAAAGCAAATATGTCAAAGGTTAAAAACACTTCATTGCTGGGGACTTGAAATGTATTTAATTTATACCATAATTTTTTCTTTGTCATTTATATGAGTTTACAATATCTTACCAATTTGAAAGCAGTGTTTACACCAATACATTGTTTTAACCATTTACATTGTTTTAACCATTTAAAAGTGAGGGTTGGATTAGTTCTACGGTATTTTGTAAGTGTCAGGTGTTTTTTTTTAGCTTGTAATTGTTTCTGTATAATATATGAACTCTCTCCAATTCTAGATGTGCAAGTAGATATAATATAAATAATTTATGTTTAGTGTCTGATGATTGTACTTAAACTGTTGGTATATTAAATGAATGGCCTTGATAATGACTCCTGCCTGGTGCTGTTTGCTACTAAAGCAGAAAACTCTTTAAAAACAAATCCGTTATCCTGCAGAGGATTTAGTGGTGGTCGTTATATTCCAATGCCAAGAGGCGATGGATTAATTTAATTAGCCTGGTGAAGATTAATGACAATGCATAGGCCTTCTGTAGATAAGGCTATACACTGTTAAAAGGGATGTTATTTTCAACATGGCGGTGTGTCTAATTTGGGAAAGTGGGGAGTGGGTAAAATTAGTGTAGACATTTCAAAACCTTGCATTTATCTGTGTAGATAAAGTGTGTGTATAATAGCATCACTGATTTCTGCCCTTTTAAGGGATGAAACAGATTTTCTTCTGAGGTTGATATTGTTTCCCACTATTGGACAATCAGTGAGAAGATATATACTATTATTAGATCAAATGTATCTTATAAAAGCACACTCAAATGAAAGCTGTGCTGAAAAGGGTAAAATAGATGTATCTTACATGCGTCGTATGGTTAGCTACAGTGCTGCAGGTGTCTTCACATCTACACCATTATCTATTTAATATATGGCATTATAATAAAGCAAATAGATGTGTATAACATGTTTCTGCCACATTTGTCAAAGCAAAATATCAAGTGACCTCTCGATGGATGTGGGGGGGGGGGAAGTAAAAATAAAAGTGACCTTAAAAGAAATCCTCCAAGATAAAACTCCTAAAAGCCTAATATGTGCCTGATGTCTGTTTTCAATATCAATGATGACAGCTTAATGTACAAGTTGAAAATAAATATTGAAATCCCGGGAAATCCCTTATTTCCTGTAAAAGTAATCAGATTACAGTAACGCACTACTGGTGCCAGGCTGGCAAAAGAGTGCAAGGGGGCGGGGAGGGTGAGACCCCCATGCAATTTGATATTTGCCTCTTTGACAGTCATTTAAAGGGGATCTGGAGAACCCGATACCCCGAGACTTACACCCCTCCAAAGACTGTCGGGACACTTTAGCCCGGCTCGGCTCGGCCCTGCAGCGCCAGTGAGTCTCCAGGCAGGGTGTAAACGTTAAATGTTAGCTATTTGTTCCTTGGATTGCGAGGGAAATCAAGCCACTCTTTCATTCATTCATTTTTTTTGTTGGAAACCCTCCTCCCACTCCCCGTCTCTCCTCTCTTTCTTTTCTCCAAAACCCCACAAACAGGCATTGACTAAAGCAGCTTAAGGAGTCCCCTAAAAGAGTGGTGCAGGAATGAGTCCTAAAACCCGGGAATGAGTTATCATTTTACCAATTCCAGTTCACTTGTTGAAGTCAAGGTTTTTGGAATGTGTTTTAAGATTCCGGAAATAAGGTCTGTGGTTATCACAAGCTGAAGAGATTTTCACGTTTTGTTTTCAACATTAAATATGTCGGTAAATACGCCACTGGTGAATGTCTGAAGCTTTTAGTGTCATAAAACCATCGGTTGCTCACAAGTTACTAAATGAGACGCCATTAGGCCAAACATTAGCCACCTTTAGCCAAGCATGGGACCCTGAAGTAGTTCCTTTAGCCTAACATTAGCTTCTTGTTTCTGTCAATTAGAGTTATGTAAAAAAATCATTGAAGTGGTGTAAATATTTGGAGATTATCCAGTTGAACAAAACGTGTATGTATAATAAACGTGTGTTAGCCAGAGAGCTTTTTTTCAGCGATATTCCAAAATAAAATAAAAAATGGTATTGCTTTTTGGAGAGGGAGGCCTTGGGATGCTAACTTCCGGGGCGGACTAAACAAATCCATCATCCCTGCCTTGCTCTTCAACAAATTAAAAAGAAAGGGAGAGGTTTTTTAAGAGGAAGGGAAATATTAAGGGATTGCTGGGACTGTACAGACAAAGAGTCCTGACGCAGTGGAAGAGGAGGTTATCTGCTATCGTGGCGCTTTCTTATCAGTGGATAAATATTTGTATATCATGGCCAACTGGGGACTCGGTGAAACCCTCTGACGTGTTGTTGTGATTGTTGCAACACAGGTGATCTACAGTGAGATAGCTACTGTATACGAGCAGCTGCAATGTGGGGGGTCGAGGCGCTCCTGAGAAAGCCATTTTTCAATTATGAGGTTAAGAGAGTGTGTGTTTTTAATAAACGACTGCTCATTAAAGGGAGAGTACATTCCCCTGCAGATAACAGGCAGGGCGCATTGTGCTGCTGTCTCCTGGGAGGACTCCTGACTGGATGTTTGTCCCCCAACTCCCCACCCTCGCATCTCATTAAGCTCATCTCCACATCTCTATCTGCAGTATCAGGCCGCAGCATCGGCCCTATATATGGCTGACAAAGGATTTTCTTTCAGGGTGAATTAAATCAGGCTATTTTGGAGTATAACCAACGTGATGTGGTTGTTTTTTTTCCTCCATATGAAACCCTGACTGGACTCCCAGTGGCCACCCAGTCCAGGATTATTTAGTAGAGAGGTGGAGGAGGAAGAGGAGGAGGGGCTTGCCTGGATACCCAGCCGCCTGCAAGTGTCCATCCCCGGTTTATTTGACATGGCAGTGTCCCAGGGTATAAAGCAGATAAACATCTGGTGGCGCTGCCAGGACATTGGAAAATGAGGGATTGGAGGGAGGCAGTGAAAGAGGCGGTGGGAACACAAAATCATAATGAGAAGAAAGATGGGCAGAGAGAGACAGAGAGATGCTGATCAGCTAATTACAGCTGCAAATAAAATGCAAATTTATCCTGGCACGGTGAGCATGCCCAAGTTTAAACATAGCGCCATCCAAAAAATCAGAGCTGCACGGGCACTGTGCCAAGGACGAGTTCCAAACAAAGAATGATTATCCAATAATAACAATAATAACCAATATATAGTTAATATTATTATTATATTAGCTAGTGCACATTGCATCCTGCTGGTTGTCAGGCTAACAGGCTGCACCTCCCTCCCCTTTAAATAAAAAAATAAATAAGATGGCACATTTCCCAACAACAGTGACAGCCTCATGCACATGATCCAAAATCCAACAATTACAGTTCCCCACACTGTAGCTGGTGTATGCAGGGGCCCACATGTCTCCGCCCCCCCCCCCCACCCCACCCCACCCTATGTGGTGATTAATGACACATCGCCACCCAAAGATTAATCCAAAAAAAAAATCATGGAGGTACTCATGAGAACTGCAGCTAGATCAGGTGGGCTCGGGATGGAGGGGGTTCTGGAAACGAATTAGCTTCATGGAATCTTTTTAGATGCAAATATTTTTGTTATCTCCACTTCGCTGCACTGTTTTCAGTGTTTATGATTAATTATCTCTTCTTGGTGAAAAATAAATCATGCGAAATTAGGATCTAGCTGACTCCGCCGGCGGAGGCAGAGATGGCAGGTCGATGCTGTTAATTTCAGGTTGAAATTGACACACTAATTATAGTGCAGAGTGCTGCTGGAACACTAGCAGGCAAGATTATACCTCGGTGCTTCTATTTTTTTTACTATTTTTTTTTATCAGATCCCCCTTATATTTTACCAATTAAAAATCGTAAAGGCATTTCATTGCTCCGGGATATAAAAAAGCAGCCTCTCTGCTAACATGGCCATCACTTTCCCCCATCAGATTCATTGTGATGTATTAGATGCAATAAATTATCCCATGTAACAAAACATGGCGAGCTGAAAGGCTGATAATCTGCAGAGGGGAGATAAGGATTCATTATTCCAAATCATTATGAATCCAGCGTTGGCTGTGACTTCTTTCTTAATCAGCTTCTGTGATCCTGGATACGTGAAGGGAGCAGATAAGAGCACAGTCGTTTATAATTCTCCCCACCTCGGCCTAATATTTTAAAAATAAAATCGCAGGGAGAAGCTGCCGTGTGAAAAAAAACACACATTGGCTTAACGTTTGGAGGGTGCATAGGACGAGAATAATAAAACACATTGAGAAAATAAATAAGTAAATAGATAATGCGAGGCCCATACATTTTGGAGGTGTTTTGTCTCAAATTAAGGTCATCTTATTCGACATTTACAGCGAGGAATCATGTAGGCAGGGAGAAAAAGAGATACTGCAGCGTTTATTTCACATTTGGAGTGGGAAGTGTCTAATGAAATGTAGGCTACACCACGAGGCTATAAAAGCGGGTGACCGTAAATGATTTACTCCGTTTACGCACTAACGGGGCAGAAAAGCCACGATGCAGAGGTGGCTTAGGATAAAGCGCTGCTGCAAAATTAACTCAGAAAAAACATGATGCAACCAAAACACGCTGCTGTATTTAATCAGAATATAAAGGTGACATTTAACTCCTCATTCTATCTGCTGCTGAGATTATATACATCAGCAGGCGGAGATATAGAATAAAGTGCAAAACGGAGACTACACCCCATAATGTGATAGGCCTACAGCGTGGCCTAGTAACGTAACGTAAACCCGGAACCATTCACACTCATCATTTACAATTAATTAACTCCACACAATCTGCACCCACCCCCCTTTCTAAAAAAAATGCATTTTGTATCCACTCCCTTTAAAAAATGTTAAATGTATTTCCTCCCTTATTAAATTGCAAAACACAACCAATTGATTCTCGTTATTTCACTCATAATTAATCTATTTATTAAACCTATAATATGCTTTAATTATCTGCGGCATAAATATGGTTTAACTGTTGTTTTTCATTAGCTAGTATCAAAACAATCAATTTGTGCATTTATCATATTAACTTCACCTTTGCATTGAAATGGAAAAGCTAATCATTCCCAGAAATAAGCACTTTATTTACGTCAAAAGCAGATTAATAAATCATTACTATATGGATTTTCTAATTCTATTTAGATATTGAAATACTAATTCCATAAACGAAATACTCTGCTGCGTGGAAACTGAATAATTCATTGATTTAAAAAGACATATTTGGCATTGGTGAGTTATAATACAACGTTTGCGCCGATTATCTTTAATTTATTACCTTAATTGAATTTCTTCCCCAAAGATAGATTTGGGTGTGATCAGTTTACATTCTCCTTCGAAGAGTCAAGGCGCAACGTGAGAGATACCGAGCCTGCAGCATCCTCCCTCTCCTCCTCGCTCTTTTTTCCCTCAGTGCATTTCACAGAGAGAAGGATCGGATTTGCTTGGTGCTCCTTTCAATGAACCATGGTGTCAATAAGCAGCTAGCAGGCCTCTGTGCTCCGGGTTGGATGCATAAGGAAGCTTATTCCGTTTTCAGAACAAACTGCTACAAACCTCAGCCCGCATTTCGATATGGAAAGATTTCAGATTTGTTTGCTTACACATTGTTCAGATGTAGCTCTTAATTGCTGTGGAGTTTGGCGCGGATCTTCTCTGTTGATTAGAAACCAGCAGCAGCTATGGCTTCACCTGTTCTTTGTGGCAGGCAGAGGGGAGGAAAGGCTGCTCCTGCAACACAAAAGGAGGTGCAGGACTGAAATATCTGCAGAGCACAAAGTGTACAGGCACCATTTTATTAGTCATAATACAACACATTGAATTCTGCCTTGATCAGGGACAAAATACAACACATTAGTTACATTAATATCCACATTTCAAACATGTAAAACTATGTTCTTTATTGTATGCCCTTAATGTACTGTCCATGGACATCATATTATAAGGATGCATATATATTTGGTTTAGGCATAACCTGGCATGGTCAGGTGTTAGCTTTATTTATTTGCAAATATTATCATGAAAAGAAAAGAAAAGCAGTATATGGGATATGTGTCGTTTTGAAAGTTGTTATAAAAGGCTGTTTGAATAAAAAAAACGTTATTATTTCGCTCTAATTTATTCCCATTGGTAGATGCAATCATTGAAAGGTTGTATTGTCATGTGCACAATAGCTTCAGCGTTGACAATGAAAGTCCCAGGCTTATCCAAGAATGCAACATAGTCTTCAATATATAATAAAAAGAGTCAGAAACAAATAGTGCAAGAAAAACAAGCAAGTGGCTATAGCTTTTAATTGGGTTTCTGTTCCTCTTACGGTGATGCTTTCAGATACCCGGAAGTGCTGGTGCACTCACAGTCAGTGCGCGGGTGTCTCTGCTCGCAGTGTGTTATATGGTGATGTGACTCCGGGACCGAGGGCGCACACCACCACCATCTCTGAGAGGGTTTTTCTGCTTCTTCTTCGTGCATCAGTCTCACTGTCTCTCCGTCTAACTCTAAATGCCATCGGCGTCTTCACCTCTATGTCACTCTTTCTTCACATTTGCAGAAAAAAAGTCTCCGATCAGCGTCCACTACAGGTCAGTAAATATTAAGATTTGCTCTCCATCATCCGTAATGCTCTGTCCAATAGGCTACCTCTTCACTCGCTGGCTTTGTATTTCGTTTTTGAATGATGGGAAACTTTTGCGAAGGGGTTAACGTGTGCGTAAAATGAAAATAAAACGAAAAGAAATCGGGACTTCGTTGAATCCAGAGAGGGAGCTGCCGCTTCATTTATCTCTGTGTGCACTGAAAAGGGGTGTTGATAATACAATGTCCACAACGTCCGCCATTGATGCCTTTTAACGTCGTTGTGAGCTGTTTGTTGTTATTTTTTTCATGGAGAGCGAAATTAGCTACGGTAATAATTAGCCACAGTTTCCTCTTGTGTCACTTGGGATTGATATGTACAAAAAAATGTGGCCAGCTAACTACATTTCTTCAAATATTTAGCCACCATCAAAACCGGCTCCCTAAAATAGCGCAGATGAGGTTTTTAACAACCTATTACATAGCTCAGGTTGGCGATATAAGCATGGATCCCATAGAAGCCGTGAAATTGATCTGATTATTGCCGGCAGTCATAAAAAAAAAAGGAGTTGAGTTTGCTGAAGCTGCGTTTCCCCCCTCTGTTATTAGTTTCCTCCATCTCGTCTTGGTCGATGTATTGATATGGCCGATGTTTGAATGAATGCCAAATTAAGGGCATCACACGTTACGGGCCAAGAGCTCTTACTGCATGCGAGACGTGGCGCACCCTTGATTTGATCCTAATCGGTATTTTATATATTTGTGTCTGTTTTACAAATGTCTACACTGGTCATTTATGTTGGATTAAATATTCTTTTGCTTTCAAACATTATTACTATGGTTTGTTTTTTCAAACAAAGATAGAGAATATGGTTTCATTTGAATTTTGTGGCAGAATTTGTTTTATTATGGCACACATACTTTAAGATTTTGCTTTTATTCTAGGCTCACAATTCAGGACATTTTAGCGATAATACAAGGGTGTCATGTTTAAAGTAGAATTAATGAATTAGATAAAAATATGAATGACTTTGTTTCTGTTGGGGATCTACGAGGTGAAAAGGCCCTGCACGCTAAATGAAAGATTACATCAGTGCGTCTGGCGAGGAGCGATATAGACACTGATAAGCATCAGTCAATTGGCAGACCGTTTTGTTTTTCTCTTTTTTTTTTCGTTGGGAAGAATGACACAAACTACGAAGTGCTGCTCTGTCTTTTTTCTTTTTTTTTAAATCGAAGTAAAAGCTGATTTATCCTACCGCTTATGTTCTCATTTTTAATCATTCTAGGAAATCCACTTCAAGTTTTACGTGCTCAACAAAGCAGAATTTGACGCCCTCGTTTTGTTCTGAGAAGCAGAGTTGGTTCACATGCTGACAGAATAGCAGCTCCTTTTTCTTGAAAAGACTAGTGAGGTGACAAATGACTCACAGGGTAAAATAAATTCAACATAAAGGTTAGCTGGGGTGGTTTCAAAATGTATGAGCATTTAACATATCACGATTACGGATATCATTTTAAATAGTGGGTGACTGGGCATCTTCATTGTTATAGCAGGCAAAAAATATAGCACTCTACTGTTTTTATCATTTACATCACATGTGCACATTCGCCAATATAAATTATTTTTATATTTATGAATAAATGCTCGTAACATAAGTACAGTTCAGGTTGAAATTAAGTGAGCAAAATATGATAAAACCCAGACACCAAAGCTTTTGATCACACACACACACACACACACACACACACACACACACACACACACACACACACACACACACACACACACACACACACACACACACACACACACACACACACACCATAATATTATACAATTCTATACCTATATTGTATTTGCTCTAATTTCTAAACAACATTTATGTGTGCTGCTTATTTAAACATGTGTTATCATTATTGAATGTATTTATTTATTGTTAGTATTACTAATATATAGTAGGCTAGTGTATTTTTTAAATATTATTTTATAGTAGCCTATTATTATTGTTGTGTGACTGTATCTGCCTGACTTCTGATAAATCAGCTGGCGGAAGGACAATATTATTTATGAGGCAAAAGAGTGATTGTAATTGCTGATGAGGTCACACACAGGAAGTTGGGGGACAAAGTACACACACACACACACACACACACACACACACACACACACACACACACACACACAATACAGACGTTATCTAAAACATCCCCCTCACTGGCAATGGTTTAATCCGTTCCTGTCTTAAATTCTCAGCCGTGATTTAGAAAAGGAACTGTGCCATCTATGTTTTGATTTTAATCACGACTGGCTGACATAATCAGATCTATGCCATCAAGAAACCCGATTGGCCCCTCGCCTACTTTTATGAATCAACCTTTACGCAAAACAGCTCTGTATTTGTAGGCCAATAACTTCAAAAATAGAGCAACGCTTTACACTCACTGACAGAGAAAAGGAACTGAAGCCACTCGTTCCCCCTCATATATAGCGACAGTTTGGGATTATCAATGACAACTTTTTATGAGAGCCAGTCGTATTCTGTGCTGAATAAGCTCCGGCGTTATTGACACGGAGGCTCGGGAATCAAGACATGGGATGGCTTCCATGTCCCATTCTCTAAGCTTCGATACATCCAAGTCATGAAACAAAAAAACATAATCGGGATTTGAGGCTACATTTACCGTCATGTGTTGCCTCTGAGCACCTATAACGGGTACTTTGTGGATAATGGCTCCGCGATACTTTTCAAGAGGATAATTACACGAGTCCGCTGACAGTTTGACAATGGCAGCTACAGCAGTTTGCATCCAAGTTCAGTCTCAGGTTTGCATGAGTGAGGAACGCTCCCCCCCCTCTCCAGGTATAGGGCTATCCTGGAGAGAGAAAAATACAACGCATTGCCAAATCTCGCTCAGTCACTCAGAACAACCTCGATATCAAAGAAAATTAATTAAATGAATAGCTAATGGAGTCATCGCCTTAGCACATGGCCTTGGGTTAAACATTTCTGATGATTAAAATAAAGCCTTTTTATAATGAATACTATCGATCAGTGATGGTCAATTTCATGCACTTCGGTGCAGCCACATTAAACCGACCCTACCTGATATTATAGTGCGTCGTGGTGCAAGGGCGTGCGCGCACCCGATGCCTACCCACTGCTGCGCGCTTCAGTGGGAGTAAGGGCTCATTTCCTGACTGTTTAACACCGCGGTGACGTCACATCCAGTAGCGTCGCCGAGGCTGCCCCCTACACAGACACACAATATCTATATTACACAATCTGAGAGAATATGGAGAAGCCCAACTGGGCTTCAGACATAAAATACTTCCCGAAGGACCCCCCCCTTTGCGAGGCATCGTGCATGTATGAAATTGAACACACAGAGTAACTCCTCTCTGATTTAAATGGGAAAATGTTTTTTTATTTTGTATTTTTATTGTTGATGTTAATTTGTTAAAGCTGAAAAAGATGAAAAGCGAGCTGGGGTAAATCACTTCCTGTGAGCTCTTTCGCGTTACATTTAATGCACTGTTTTCTTAATAAATAATGACATGAGCCATTGTTGCCTGTGTGTCTGAGGGTATGGTTATTGCTCAGATGCATGTAAGTTAACTGAAAGACAATAAAAGCCTATTGTAGGGTTTAGTTTATTTATTTTTCGCAGTCTAAAGTTCAGTGAGACTGCCAGTTTGTCCTTGTCCGCGCCTGCTTCACGGTGAGTAGGTCGGCTCAATTCGGATTTTCCATTATAATAATGTGCCTGTCACCGCGAGAGGACGCACTGTCACAATTTTAAGAGTGTAAATGTCCCAGAGCAACAGGCTCTGCTGCAGCTTCTCCTGCACACACAAGCTGTTAAAAAAATGCAAACTGCAGTAAAAAAAGAAGAAGCTTTATTTTGTACTTTTATTTTAATTAGATGTTTCTTTAGGAGGGGAGACGCTTAATTTTTCCTCTTTAAAAAAAAAATGTGTGTAGCCTTTTTGTTTGTTTCCATGCACGATAAGGGTGTAAAGTTTTATTGGGCCTATTTAGAAGAATTACCTTCTATATAAATGATATCTTTTTGGAGGAGGTCACTGAAAGAAATCTTCCTGCCCCCCCCTGGTCTACGTTATATTCAATTAGGGCAGGCCCCTCCCATTAACTGATGACACTGACAGACCCTCCTTAAGTTGCGTCGCGCCACAGCTGTCTGCAAGCATTGAGCTGCCTGGCGCCATCCTGAAAGAATGCCTTCACTGTAAAAAAAAAAAAGAAAAAAAAAAAAAGAGAGTAGAGAGAGAGCTAGAGAGAGAGGGAGAGAGAGAGAGAGAAAAAGAGGGTTAGAGCAAGGGTGAGCGAGCAAACGCCACACAGACGAGAGGGAGAGAGAGAGAGAGAGAGAGATAGAGAGAGGAGTTAATGGAGAGGGTACAACTGCGCACAAACAGATTTGATCACAGAGTTTAACTTGCTGGTGCCGGTCAGTGAAGCCATCCGCTGCGCAGACCTCCACTACTTGTTGAGCCTGGCTGAAAACGCTTTTCTTCTGAAAGAGCGGTTCAGGAAATCTGCGTGGAGCTGGATTCCATTTTGGACGTATTATTATGACAACAGCTTTGTTGCATTTGTAATGTAGGGGTAGGTTTTGTGTTTTTTCTTTTTAACCCGGGAACATTTATTTTAGCCGTAGCCTACTGCATGTGAACTATAAAAACAATAAGACAATTAATTATTATCTCTGTCTCCAGGTGATCGGAAGCAAGCGCGGAACCTGTGGATTTAACTGAAAGAAACACGGATTTGGGACAGTTTATTTCTTATCTCGTGACTTATACCGATTTGCTTCGGAGTGCATGAACATTTACTAAAGAAAAAAAGCAACAAAAGCAATGGAAGTAAGTTCGGATCAGCCAAGATGGATGAGCCATCATCTGAATGAGCAGCACCCCGGCTCACATCACCCGGGCCTCGGCCACTCATACATGGACCCTTCGCAGTACCAGCTACCTGACGATGTGGATGTACTCTTTAATATCGACGCGCAGGGGAACCACGTCCCTCAATACTATGGAAACTCAGTGCGAGCCGTCCAGAGGTACCCTCCTCCTCCACACAGTAAGTAAAGTCCCTGTTTAGGCCTTTTATTTAATAATGTGAACATTATAGGCTAGGCTAGTCTTTAGATCCTTGTGCGTAATTTAGCCCTGAAGCAAATACTCAATTACTGTCTCTGTGCTTGGAATTGTTTGCATTATCTGACTGTGATGCAGGCCAGGTTTCGGTTTTGGCCTGAGTTGACATCGTCTTAAAAAACCTGAGAGCGTAAAGTGTTGTGAAACCACCCCGTAAATATGTATGGTTTACCTCCAGTTTGTCTTTGGTTTCTGTCTACCGCTTATATCGCATTCTATCCCCGTCTAAACTTCACAGACATGGAACAAAATATTACATCCAGCTGACCCATGTCAGAAGTTTCTATTAAAATTCCGCGCGTAATTTATTTCCCCAATTTAGTCATGAATTTAAACAAATAGATATGTTGGCACAGATATCTCATGCAGTTTCACCTGGAATATGTTGGTAATTTTAAATAGCATGTTTTCACTTCTTTATGTATATATTTGTTCATTAGGTCGTAGTTATTTTAAGAGTTCCCTATATCGTAGACTTCCTCAACAGTTAATTCACCATGTTGTCTCTATTTAGGCTTTTGACTTACAAGCATTTAGTTGCATCAGGGCCTGTTTAAAAGGAAAAAGCACAGGGCAAAATATGCATATGTAACTCGTTTCTATACATAACAGGGAAACGAATGAGGTGAAATATTCTTGTTAGAAATGTTATTGCTATAAGCAAATTAATGTGTTAACAAAAATGATAATGATAATAATCGATGGCTTGTTCAGGCACACAGTTGGACTTTTACGCTGCTAAATGGTTGATCAGAGTGTGTTTGTATGGTCGCAGACTGAGCTCAGGTTGTGATGTTTCTTGTGTTTCTGCGACCCAGGTAGCCAGGTGTGCCGTCCCTCATTACTGCACGGCTCCCTGCCCTGGCTGGAGGGCAGCAAAGGCATCGCCCCGCACCACAGCACGTCTCCCTGGAACCTGAGCCCCTTCCCCAAAAACCCCCTGCACCACGGCTCCCCGGCAGGCCTGTCCGTATACCCCTCCGCTTCCTCCTCCTCCCTGTCCACCGGTCACTCCAGTCCGCACCTCTTCACGTTTCCCCCGACCCCGCCGAAAGACGTGTCCCCGGACCCCGGCATGTCTAACTCCGGGAGACAGGAGGACAAAGAGTGCATAAAGTACCAGGTGACCCTGGCCGAGAGTATGAAACTGGAGTCAGCTCACAGCCGGAGCGTGGCATCAATCGGAGCAGGGTCTTCCTCTGCCCACCACCCACTCGCCTCATACCCATCTTATGTCCCTGAATACGGCCCAGGCCTCTTCCCACCAAGTAGCCTGATAGGTGGGTCATCCTCTAGTTATGGTTCCAAAACAAGACCAAAATCAAGGTCCTGTTCAGGTAGGCGTGCGCTTTACTACATTCCCTTTTGATCTAACATTATTCCCCAGATGTGCAGGCGTAATGATCAGCCATGTTCAATCTCATATACAAAAAATGCCCATGAGCAGCTCATATACATCCCTCACATGAACAACTTCTCCTTTTGGGGCTAAAGGCCATGCAGGTCAAGCTGTATTATAATCAGGCGTACAATATGCCTCAAAGCTTTCTTTCATTATCTGATATAATGATAATAATAATACAAATAATAATTATACGAATAATAATAATAATAATAATAATACATTAAGATAAAAAATATATAATACAAGTAAAATTTCCAAATGAAATGTGGAAAATAAATACAATATAAAAAAATAAAAAAATAATCTATATCCCAGAGTAAAGATATTTTTACCCCAACAAAAAACCCCAATCATTACGCAAAGGGGTTGAATGCTTAGATTCGTTTAGGTCGTGTTTTTTCTTCCTCCTCTACACTCACAGAGGCAGAGAGAGACAGAGGGGAAGCCAGCTCTCCGGCCAGTGTCGCCCCGTTTATATGTTTAGGATAATCCCATTACTGTCACACCAGTGCACGCCACAGTTGCATTGTTTATCCAGCGAGAGAGCACCGGATGCTGCTCGTTCATTCACAGGGAAAAGCGGCTGAGCCTCTGCCGTGCACGAAGCATTGAGGGAGGGAAGGGAAAGAGAGAGTGTGGGGAAATATTTCAAAAATTGTTAGGCAAGGATGGTAATTATTTTAAAGGTTGCGGCTGCTCAGCTGAAAAGCAGTTTCCTGTAATGAGATTAATATCAGAGGCTTTGAATGGAGTATAGAAAACTGTGGATTAGTTGATGCATATCATCGGGATTATTCAGCATTCACACACTTAATGCAAATAAAGATTTTAATTGGAGGATAATGTACGTTTTAAGATATTTACCGATATGATTAGTATTCAGACTTTATTAGTTCAGTGTTCGCGTCAAACACACCTTGTGTAATGTTCTAAATCTGTATTGCTGAGGCCTGTTTTTACTCGAGTAATATGCACTGGATCATGTATGATTTCAGCAGCAGGATAAAACAGATTTATTTTTTAGACACTTGCATGTCTGTCACGTTAAAACGCGGGCACGAGTCAGCCTGACACATGTCTCTGATGTGTGAAGAAGAAGGGCTGTGTTTTGCAGCTCGGTAAAAAGGGGAAGTGCGGCTGCATGAAAATGCAAAAAGGCTCTCTGCGTTGCACAAAAGCCCTGTGTGAGTCTCTGCTTTCAAATAATGTGAGTGTGGCTGCAGCACCCTTGTTTCAGTTTCAGCACCCCCCCCTCTCTATAATCACACTGTCAGTGCGCGGCTCACCTGTCGGGGTCACTAGAGAAGTGTCAGTCAAACATGGACCCCTCAATCGTTTCAAAAATAAAAGACAGACTGATATGAAAAAAAAAGATATAGGCAAAATTGACGTATTATTATGATTATTATTATTCAAACTATATACTGGGTGACAAGAAAAATAAGAAGGCTTATTTTGTTTAAATGACCACGGACTATTTTTAAAACCATGAAACCGTGTCTAAAATATTTGTTGTTTTAAAAAAGAAATGCAGTTTTATGGACCTCAACAAAAACTATTCATCATAATCAACATTTACATGTGTCTAATGAGTTAATGTTTGTGGTAAAAATGTAATATGTGATGCAGTATAAGTCATACCTGTATTTCAAATATTACATTATCATGGTTGTTGACGCTTTTCCTGCATTTGCATGTTTTTACCAGATGTAATGTGTGTCTTGAATAATCAATAATTATTTTTCAAGGACTAACTGACCTGGTACTCTCTCCCATGTTTTCTGTGCGTGTGTGTGAATGTGTGGTGGCTCTTGCAGAAGGTAGAGAGTGTGTGAACTGCGGGGCCACGTCTACTCCGCTGTGGAGGCGGGACGGTACGGGTCACTATCTGTGTAACGCCTGCGGACTCTATCACAAGATGAACGGGCAGAATCGCCCTCTCATCAAACCCAAGCGGCGGCTGGTACGTCTCCACCACATTTCTCTATTGATGACATTTCCGTCTCTCTCTCTGTTTTTCCCCTATCCAGGAAGAAGTAGGCCTATTAGCTGCAGGAAATTGACTCGACAAGTGCAGGTCTCTGTTTTCAGATACTACCATAGAAAAAACTGCACCGTTTTTTTTTTTTTAAATGCAATGACGATGCTATTTTTTATTTGCTAAAATTGTCATTGATTATTCTGTTTAGGCCCCATGTGTATTATTCTGGAGATGCATTGCCTCCATTAAAGAGAGCTTCTGTAGCTTGTGGCTGCAGGCCTGCATTTTAAAACGCACAATGAGCTCCATCTTTTAAACATTATTTTGACATTTTACGATACATTTGTAGGCTGTTTTATTGCAATACTTATGAATGCTCCAGGTCGAGTTATTTGTTAGCAGTTATGTCAGGGAAAGCCCCTATCATCAAAGCTGTATCTTTATCTTTAGAGGAGTTCCCCAGCCTTCTTATATGAGCAAAATCTTTCGAGGCAAGTATCCAGTCCTGTTCTGGACCTTTTCTCTCCTCTTCGCCTCTAATGTGAAAACCTGACTTCCCAGGAAAGGGCTGCCGGATATCTGAGCAGCGCAGATAAGTCGCTTTTAACAACACAACCCGCTTCCCCAGTCAAAACACAGAGGCCAGCACAGTCACGACTCGAGATTATTTAGTGTTAGATTCTCCCCTCAAATACGCGCGGCTGGTGGCTAAAGTGGGTAATTGGCACGCCACATTTGACCTATTTAAACAAAAATAATCTTATTTATAGGCCAGGAAGTGACACCATAGAACCAATAGATGACCTGCCAATGTGCCAATTTCGATTTAATAATAGCTCGTATGCTCAAATGTAATGTTACTTGGCAGAGAGAAGAGATTATTTGCTGATTTGACAGCAAGCGTAATCATAATTAAAAAAAGGACTGAAGTAAAGGTTAAGATCATAGCCAAACACATTTTATACGAACTTAATAAGGCTTATTCCTCCGAGCTGATTGGTTATTCACAGCATACAGCAGGGGTTATTAGGCCACCACGTGTGTATAATTGGAAATCCCTCCCTGAGATAATGTAGTCCTTTACGTTAGTGTGTCCTTTGCGCTCACCTGTCTATCGATTGTTTTTAGAGATTATAACATCAATGTCAGGCCAGTGCTGCAAACTGGGCCGTAAGACAGGCAGTAAATCCATGGAAGACATGACTTTCACTGTGTCAGGATGAAGAGAGGCTTTTACTCTGCTGTAGCCTGCAGCGAAGCTAAAAATATCCACATTTTCTTTTTTTATTATGCTTTTAATTGGCGTGCAATTATTGCTCATGGTTCATCTCACTGCATGATATCTTATTATTTTCTTTCCATATTGTCACCGTTTTAGAATCATCTTATATAAGAGTCTTTTAATCGATAATAAATCGTTATGTTCTTCCTTTTCACTTGAATTTTTTCACGTCACGAGGTCGACATTTTAAACGGGCTTTCGTGGCACAACCATGCATTTAAAGAGGACATTTAATCAGATTTAATAGCTCTCTTATTTCAAGGCTCTGCTTTTATGTCTTCTGTAAATATTTATTCTTCAGGAGGTATGTGCTCTATGACGCTATTTTTAGCCTGGAGTGAAAGCAGCTCTGATTTAGGTATTTATGTCTTTATTTAAAGCTATTTTTAAAATTACAAAATAAGAACTATGGGGTGCACATTAACAATGTACATCCAGCTTTTTTTTGATCAGCACGATTTGTCTTTTATAAATAGCTTTAACAGAATACACATAAGTAAAACATAGACATTTCATTTAAATGAAAGGAAGTAAAATTGCAATTTCTTATTGCATTTATAGATATGTTGTAGGCTATTATGCAAGATGCCATATACATGTCGGCAAAAATAAAAAATAAACAACCTTAAAGACGATTTTTTTGTGATCTATTTCAGCCCAATATTTATTTATTAAATCACATCAACAAACGCCATATTTTCATTTTTATCACAGTGCTAGAATCACGTATTCTTTACAGGAATTGCAGCCCTGAATGTAGATCTTAAATGCATCCATGTTGGTTGGGTAATCACCTGGTCACGTGACGCTCTTTGCCCCTCTGTGTTTGTGCAGTCTGCAGCCAGACGCGCCGGGACGTCGTGTGCAAACTGCCAGACCACGACGACGACGCTGTGGCGGAGAAACGCCAACGGGGACCCGGTGTGTAACGCCTGCGGCCTGTACTACAAACTGCACAATGTAAGTAATAAACCTTCATAGGAGATCTCGGTATCCCATCAAACAGCATGTCCTGAATACTTATTCCTCCATCTCCATCTTTATTTCTCCCTCATCACGTCCCACCTTGCCCTCCTCCTCTGCATATTTTATCTGATTTGTCCCTGCTGAGGATTTCCGGGCCACGGCGATAACAAACAGTGTGGAATTAATAGGATTTATTGGCAGTAAGTGCGAATCTAAAATGTATAAGTGAACCAAGCCCGCAGCCGGTTTGCTTTTGAATATTAAAGAAGGGGGCTTAATTAAAATTCGATTAATTTCCAGGCCGATTTTTTTTCTTCTTATTTCTAGCCTTTTGGTTCGCCAGGGACTCAGAGTCCCCCCTCTGACCACCAATCCGCCTGATTCGTTTTGGGTCGGTTAGCGCCTCACCACATCATTTCACAACCTCAATCTGAAGACCCCAGGGACTCGTTTATCTCCCCCCTCTCTCCTCTCTTCAGCACAAAGCTGTCACTTTTAATCAAAAAGCCATTGTAGTTGTAACTAATAATAATAATAAGTTCTCGAGGCCACATGTAGGTAATATTTCCCCTCTTCAGTCAACAGATAGAGGTTATATATTCCTGTGTGTGAGGAGAAGAGTATCCCGCTCCATGCTTGTCATGCAAGCGCCTCACACTAAATCATTTTCCCATGTTACTTTTGGCATAGGGCTGCAGAAACAGATTCAGACCAAGGTTAAAAGGAGAGAAGAATAATATTTCCCAGTCCACATATTAGCATTTGAACTGACCCTGACCTTGGAGTAATTGTAAAATGAGTTTATTTTGGTAAATCCAGACTTCTGTTGCTCCCTTTGAAACAAATTCCACATTTTGCATGGAGACTTTAGCCCTGCTCGCCTGCATGTGTGTCCCAAAACACTTGGTGGTACAGTGTGTTGTCCCGTAAGCTTAGATAAGAAGCTTGTGAACACAGGAAAAGTTGCCACAAACAGGAGGTCTTGTTAACACCAAAAACACAGACAGACTCTTTTCAGTAATCAGGGTTTAGTCACCGCGTGTGAAATATGTCTTTCTCATCTTTCGATCTCTGAACGTAGTACAGTGTGCTCAGCTTTGACACCTCTGAGCACGCTTTCAGGTGGTTAGCTGCTGGTTTTGGGACAGAGGATGTGAGGGTCTGCTCTGTGTATTCTGCGGTGGTCATTGACTTGTACTCTCTTGGCTTTTGTTTGATGTGCTTGGGCGGCGGCCGGGCGCAGGCCGGAGGCCCAAGGCTTCCTCTGTGAGACATCTCAGCATCAAAGGGCAGGCCTGACTGGCTCTAGGTGGGCGTAGCATGCCTTAGAGCTGGAAGCACGGCAGAGAGTCCCCCAGTATGGAACCACATCTTAGAGATTGAAACCACATCACTGCAGATAGAGCTCTGCCCTCCACTAATCACTCAGGCCACTAAAATGCCAATGTCTCAGGCAGAATCTCCCCTTTCCCCAGGAAGAAGTGCTCAAAAAGAGCAGGAAGCCAGTCGGCCTCATCCACCTCCCCTCATAATCCTGCTCAAAGCCCGAATTCCATCATCCAGCTCCCATCCCCAGATAAACCTATGCTGGAATATGGCATCTGGGGCCATTTTGGCCAGAAGACGGCCACGCGGTTAAGGAGGAGGGAGGAGAGGAGGACTTGGCCGGCGCTGGCGGTCGTCATGGCCATGTGTCTCTGTGTTCGCCGTTAGCTGCCAGACCCTTCACCGTCTCTGTTCTGCACACTCGCTCCATCTCCCCTCCATCTTTCCTGTTTCTCTCTTTCTTTCTGGCACAGTCACAGATACAGTTCAGCCTAAACGAATCAACATCTAAATCCAGCCACACACACACACACACACACACACACACACACACACACACACACACACACACACACACACACACACACACACACACACACACACACACACACACACACACACTACACACTACACACACTACTACGTACTACTACGTACTACTACGTACTACTACGTACTACGTACGTACGTACGTACGTACTACTACTACGTACGTACGTACGTACGACGTACGTACGTACGTACGTACGTACGTACGTACGTACGTACGTACGTACGTACGTACGTACGTACGTACGTACGTACGTACGTACGTACGTACGTACGTACGTACGTACGTACGTACGTACGTACGTACGTACGTACGTACGTACGTACGTACTACGTACGTACTACGTACGTAC
>NW_011337801.1:0-1200 GCF_000735185.1 Notothenia coriiceps
ACATGTGTTAGAGTTTTACTCGCTACAGGGTGTACTTTGAGGGTTTGTGACTTTGCAGACCGTTTACATGCAGAAAAAGCTACATACAGTAACACACACGGGGACGGGTAATAACCGGAAAAAGCATGACATGGGGCCTTTAAGAAACACAAAATTATCTTTTGAATATCATTTACATATCCCGTGTTACATTGAATTATTGGGTTTTTTTGCAAGCCTCCACGTTGAACAAAAAAAAAAAAAACAGAAAAGTCTAGTCCAATCAACACCGCAAATTATTTTAGACAAATCAATTTAATCATCTAGCTCACCCGTGCAGTGTGACAATATTTATGTAGAAGTGTTTAATATGTGTTGGCTAAGTAGTATGTATACAACTGGATACATTACGTTTAATACCACACAGGTTTTGTGACAGTTTGTTAAAGGATGTTTTTCATATAGTTTTGCTCTTTAAGGTAACATGAGGCGAGTCTACAAATGATCATTCTGTGGATGAAGAATTCCTTTATGATTACTAATTTGTTAAATGTCTATTTATATACAGTACTTAGATATGTAAACACACCATAGAGTAAATAACCTTGAAGAAGGAAAGAAAGGGAATGAAGAGTGTAAGTCGCACAACATATCACCTCTACGGTTAGTTGGAAGCACAAAGAATGATGGGTTTTCAAGCGCTCGTCTATCATTATCACTGCACCATTAAAAGACAATTCTCTAAAAGTCATCTATTTTTATCTTTCTGATGTTTCTACACAAGATTTGTTCCTACTGCCGTCAATCTAACGTTCATTTTCCAAAAACCTCAGTTTGAGGTGAGATTTTGCTTGTCGGGAATAATTTCATGAGCAATTTATTCATCTTGCAACACAAGTGACAGAATATATATTTTTTAAATGAAGCCCATTTTGAAGCTTCACCTGACAGCTTTAATCAAAGATCTTGAATCTGACATCAAACACTCAACAATGACTTTAAATATGTTTCTGTGTTTTCCGGAGTATTCTGTCATATCAAGTTGCTTCCTTTGCCTACTCTTATTGACTGGCTTTGGTATTCAGCCACATGTCTACACCATGGTTATTCATGTGTGAGCTTGTGGCCTTTCACCAGCAGAGCTTAGAAAAGGTCACACACACACACACACACACACACACACACACACACACACACACACACACACACACACACACACAC
>NW_011337802.1:0-6040 GCF_000735185.1 Notothenia coriiceps
GAGAGGCCCTGCCAGTCAACACTAGTATCTAATATTCAGGCTTGAACCTGTTCATAAAATAGCGTGTGTGACCTTAACTGTGTGTATTAAACTAAAACGGAGCAATTTCTGTCAGCTCAGATTTTTTTTCTGCTTTTTTAAACTGTAGTATGTGCTCATGTGTTTCAGTGTTGGTGTATATATAGGCTGCTGCCTGCATATGCTGAGTGAAAGGCAGTTTTTCCTATCAATAAAGTCATTTCTGATCCTAAATATCTTACATAATTCAATTAATAAAAAAACGTCTTGTAGATCTTTATGCGTGTGTAATCTCACATGAAAATGTAAGTGTGTGTGTTTCTATCTTGCTTCCTGGAGGCTGTTGACCATGATAATGATGTGTCTTTGAAGCAAAGCTTTGAAGAATATTCAGTGTGGAGATATAATGGAAACATTTCAAGTAATGTACAAAGCAAGGCCTCCCTTTGAACTCGTATGCCCCCCCGCCGCCACACACATGAAAGATTCAGTGGGTCCTTTAACAGCCCGACAACAGAAGAAGATTGGGCCTGATGAGGTCACAGATCTTTTCTTTCAAATTTCGTAATAGGCTGTGTTATGTCACACAGGTTTCAAATCGTATGAGTTAGGAGGAAATACATACAACTGCACAATAGCCTTGCTAATGTAATCTCACTACTTTTGCTTTATTTTGCCTTCAGTAAACAATGAAAATTAGGCTTTTATTGCACAGAATCGTTAGTAAAAAGTGCAATTTAGATTGTTGGTCTCACCACTTTAAAATGGAAAGATGCCCTTGGCCTAGTTTAGCTTCTAAACCAAGAAATAAAAACCTAAAACAGGATTCACTACAGGGCACAACTTAATGATACAATAAAAGAGCTGTGGCCTCCATCTGTCCCATCCCTGTCCAACCTCAGAGCACATTATAACAACAGTGCACACATACACACACACACCCCTCAAAGACTGCAACCACAATCTTTATAAATATTTGTATTACTGCAGTGAGAGATGCCAAAGAAATATCGTTATACTTTGTATGATGACAATAACGATATATTCCATTTTTTTCTATATTATAAGTACAGAGTAATAAATGTAAAGAATGTGGTGCACACAATTTATCCAAAAGTTATATTTGACAAAATCCTTTTCTCCACATGATAATCTATATTGTGTGAATTTGTAAAAGTAGAACCTGAAAGTGCTTACGTTTCACATCATCTCTACAGAGTAGGATTAACAAAAATAGAATACAAATAATTACTTCTAGTGGATACACATGAACAGTGTGAAATATAAGTTTGAACAATAAAAAATATACAACATTATTTTTTAAATGCCCGTTTATTGCTGCTCATTTTACATCTGATAGTAACTGTGTGTTCTCTGTGACGTGCCTTTTTTTTTTTTTACATACGTCTTAAAGACAACAGTCAACCATTTATGACAGTGACAGGTCAGACAGTGGAACAACAGGATGTTAACAGCATGGTTCCAGACTGTCCTCAGACATTACACTGCCTGTCCACAGAGGGGAAGTGTTGGCTCACTACACTGCTGATCCTGACCACACACAGAGATGGCAAAAGTACACACATCCTTTATTCAAGTAGAAGTACAGATACTCGTGTTTAAAAATAGTCTAACTGACCTCCCTTTATATTAATAGAACAATAATGTCATTGTTAGCTAATGAATGTTTCCATGCTGAACAACGGCAACATGACAACGTTTTCATTGGTCCCTCTTCTTTAGAGAAGACCAGGAAATGATGGATACACGGATCGTGTTCAAATCAATAGGCACGCAATGACTCTAAATAATAATGATCACGCCACCAAACACACATTCAAACTAAAGTAACCAGTCTGTTTGGAACATTTAAGAAGTAGAAAGTACAGGTATTTGTGTTCAACATGTAAGAAGTAAAAGTAAAAAGTTGTCGGAAAAATAAGTAGCGTAAAGTACTGATACAAGAAAACAACAAAACAATATTTGCACCGGGGCCAATCACAACCTTGTTACGCCACTGTCCGTGACAGTTTGTTTTCATCTAATTTCAAATAAACAAAGTCTTGGTTTTTAGAATATTAAACTTGTTTTGCCAAATTCAGATGATAAATACAACTTTGAAGCTTGTAAAGGCATAATCTCAAGCGGTAACTTAACGTCATAGCAGGCATAACAACAGCCGGTGTTTTCCCGGGAAACAAACATAATACACACAAACGTGTCACAGATTATTGCGCAGTATTTGGCTGCCGAACGAAATCATGTACAGTACGTATGTACACTGAACAAAAATATAAACGCAACACTTTTGTTTTTGCTCCCATTTTTCATGAGATGAACTCAAAGATCTAAAACATGTTCTATATACACAAAATAACCATTTATCTCAAATATTGTTCACAAATCTGAAAAAATCTGTGATAGTGAGCACTTCTCCTTTGCCGAGATAATCCATCCCACCTCACAGGTGTGGCATATCAAGATGCTGATTAGACAGCATGATTATTGCACAGGTGAGGGTTAGGATTAGGATTAGGGTTAGGGTTAGGGTTAGGGTAATGTTGTGAATCGAGTGGCCTGTGTTCATCGTCCATAACATACGCCTGCCCATACAATAACCCCACCACCACCACCATAGGCCACTCGATTCACAACATTACCCTAACCCAACCCTCACACCAGATACTGACTGGTTTTCGGATCCCCCCAGACCCCCCCAATAAAGCAAAAATGCACGTTTCAGAGTGGCCTTTTATTGTGGCCAGCCTAAGGCACACCTGTGCAATAATCATGCTGTCTAATCAGCATCTTGATATGCCACACCTGTGAGGTGGGATGGATTATCTCGGCAAAGGAGAAGTGCTCACTATCACAGATTTTTCAGATTTGTGAACAATATTTGAGAGAAATGGTTATTTTGTGTATTTAGAAAATGTTTTAGATCTTTGAGTTCATCTCATGAAAAATGGGAGCAAAAACAAAAGTGTTGCATTTATATTTTTGTTCAGTGTAACTAGGAGTCTAGTGGACGGTATCAGTACTACAAGTAAAAAAATAATAATTACGTTGTTTATAAATGAATCTGAGGGCCGCAAAAAGAGGAGGTGGGGGCTGTCATTTGCCCATCCCTGCTCTAAACCATGGCTGGCCCAATTGCACTGTTTTGTAATTGCTTTATTTCAGGAGTATTTTGAGCCTTTTCATGTGCGGATTTTGGGGGCAAGCAACGATTTGTATAAAGAATCTGGTAAAAAATATACATGGGTAAATGTTCGATGTTTTGGGCCACTTGCAGGAAGTGCAACAAGCAGGGATGAAAATGAAACTTTACAATAAGTTTAAATAAAAAATGTTAGGTTCTACCTAATAGTATTGCTTTCAGCTAACCTAATACAGTTATGTGAAATGCGTTGACATGGTACATTTAATTAAAGTCAATGTTTCAGTATGTTCAGTGAGGTGCAAACACAACCCTGACATTATCACCTCATAAAGTTGATATGCCCAACAAGCAACCAAACCGGTGCTAAAGTGTCTCAAAAACGTTTCAAACAAAGTGATGCCCATGCCACCAATTTGATCGATGGACAAGTGCTAGATTTATAAAAGCAGGCTAGGAGGATCATGTCCCTTCATTCACAGTGAATGGCTGCATGATTTAGTGACAGTCAGTCTATGAAATAGAGCATGAAGGTGTGTTGTAAGGCTTTTCAGATCAATCGATGTAAAGAAAACAGAGCGATGTGTGCCGCCAGTCTGTGTGTGTGTGTGTGTGTGTGTGTGTGTGTGTGTGTGTGTGTGTGTGTGTGTGTGTGTGTGTAGAGTGGGGATCAGGAAAGATGACCGAAACTAAATAATTGATTTTGGAGGATGGATTTTTGGAAGGACATTTGTGTCACAAGAGGCAGATCGCAGGCAGCACTGAGTGTATTTTTGTCAGGCTTGGGAAAAAAGGATTACATGTAATGGGATTATGTAATCAGGATACGAAATAAATGTGTTCCATTAGAGTTCCATTAGCCATGCCATTTTATAATTTGTTTCCGCTGCACTATTTCCTGATGCTCTTGATGTGATTCATTTTTGTAAGCACTTTGAATAACCTTGTGTTGAAAGGTGCAATGTAAATACACTTGCCTTACCTTGCCTTACAGGCATATTTCAAAAAAATTGGGATTACTAGCAGGAGCTGTGAGAACCCAGGTCACATGATGCCCTTTGGCCCAAATTACCCACAGGTTTGGGGAGTAACTGATTATGTAACAGGATTACAAAAAGTTACTGTATTCCCTTACAGTTACATTAAAATAAGTAATCATCAAATGACTGTTACGTTTTTAAAAATGGGGATTACTAGCAAGATGACAATGTAATACAATTTAAAATAAAGATCTCTATAGGTAGACGTAATGACTGATTTTTTTATGTGGTTTTCATTGAGACTACTAGATCTTTTTATCTTGTTTTTTTAGTTTTGAATGCAGTTGGTTGATATCTGATTTATAAAAGAAAAATACTGCACTGAAAAAGCTGAAAGGTTGACTTTAATTACATGTATTATTCCAACAAACTAAATGTTTCCATACATTTTCATCATGAATCAGTTGTACTCATTTTAACCACTCCTCAAATGCCTGTAATCATAAACCGTCAGCTTAATGATGAACAGGACTGTAGGAACTCCCTATGGTAAGGTTTGCCCAGCATTCAATTAATGGCTAAGGTCCAGTGAGGGTCCGACTGTTCATGGGACTCGCTGGTAATGACTGACCCTGAAAGTGCTGAGACAGCTGGAAGGCAAAGCAAGAAGACATGCCTTTAATGGATAGTTGGAAGGAGATATCTATAAAGCATACAGTAAGGAAGGGGGGAGGGCAATGAAGAGTCTGGACAATCCTGGAAGTAGTAGTACAGTGCAGATGACAACCCCTCCCCCTAAACATCCACAACAATAGCTCCATCAGTGTCTTGGGAAAGCTGTCCTCCCGCTCTCAGTAAGTGTAAGCGGGGTTGTACATTACTGTTGTCTGGAGTGCGCGCTGACGGAGGATTACCGGTGAGCCGAGGTCATACGGTTGAAGATCGATCAGGGTTGTCAGAGCAGCAGCAGATTGTTGTTGGGCCATGTTGTAAAATAATCCGATTTCATTTCTTCTTTGTAGGCTGTGCTGTTCTGTAGGCTACTTATTGTTTGAATCTATTAAAAGTAATCAGGGTAGGCCTACATTTTCTTTATATTTTGCGACTCAGATTAGGTTACTGATTACATTAAAGAATCAGGTTTACACATAGGCTACGAGGAATTTGCTTAAAGGTAGGGTATGTAATTCACTTCAGAAACACTTTTTGTTATATTCCATGGAATGCTCTTAACATCCCGATAGCAATGAATAAATGAAATGCTTTGACAATAAATATAGCCTATACAAATATTTTATCGGTGGAAGCCGTGGCGCTGTACGTATTTTCTTAACGTGACACTCCGAGGAAAGGCCGTCCCATCGCTCTTAAAACATATTTCCTTGCTTCTCTCCATGTTTGCCTGGTGGGAGGGACTAAAACGCAAGGAAAAGACACAAGTGAGGGACGCAGGGGCTGCAGTCGAATAGTCCGTTTAGCTTAGGAACCTTCCTAACGGAGTGAAATGACCCGGAAGTCCCTCAGTGGCAGCCATGATAAGTGCCGTTCGAATTCTCTAGATCAGGGGTTTTCAAAGTGTGGGTAGGTGAGCCTCCCCTCAGAGAACATAAGAACAGCCGCGGCCCCCCTCCCAATTATTATTGCTGTTATTTTTATTATTATTATTATAATTATTGTTGTTGTTGCTATAATGCAGGGGTATTCAATTGCATTTCAAAGAGTTCCAGTAAGAGAAAATGTAATTAAATGCTCTGTTTTCGCTGTCTACCTTCCGCCATTTGAAATTACTCCGACTGTTTCTCTCCTCTTGTCGTGTCTCTGTGTGTGTTTGAATCTATCGTGCTGACTGCACCAATTTGATTGGCTGAGTAGCGTCACCTCC
>NW_011337803.1:0-1994 GCF_000735185.1 Notothenia coriiceps
TACTTTTATTCAAGTACAAGACCTGAGTACTTCTACTTTTACTCAAGTACAAGATCTGAGTACTTCTACTTTTACTCAAGAACAAGACCTGAGTACTTCTACTTTTACTCAAGTACAAGATCTGAGTACTTCTACTTTTACTCAAGTACAAGATCTGAGTACTTCTACTTTTACTCAAGAACAAGATCTGAGTACTTCTACTTTTACTCAAGTACAAGACCTGAGTACTTCTACTTCTACTCAAGAACAAGACCTGAGTGCTTCTACTTTTACTCAAGTACAAGATCTGAGTACTTCTACTTTTACTACAATATCTGAGTACTTCTACTTTCACTCAGAACAAGATCTGAGTACTTCTACTTTCACTCAAGAACAAGACCTGAGTACTTCTACTTTTACTCAAGAACAAGACCTGAGTACTTCTACTTTTACTCAAGAACAAGACCTGAGTACTTCTACTTTTACTCAGTACAATGGAAGACTGAGTGCTTCTACTTTTACTCAAGTACAAGATCTGAGTACTTCTACTTTTACTCAAGAACAAGACCTGAGTACTTCTACTTTCACTCAAGTACAAGACCTGAGTACTTCTACTTCTACTCAAGAACAAGACCTGAGTACTTCTACTTTCACTCAAGTACAAGACCTGAGTACTTCTACTTCTACTCAAGAACAAGACCTGAGTGCTTCTACTTTTACTCAAGTACAAGATCTGAGTACTTCTACTTTTACTACAATATCTGAGTACTTCTACTTTTACTCAAGTACAAGATTTGAGTCTTCTACTTTTACTATTATGCTTTTATTCTGAAAGCCAACCGTCAACCTGCGCAGTTGGCCAGTGCGCAGCTTGACTGTTATCACAACAGATCAGACTTTGGCCGGAGAGAGTGAAGTTCTTCACTTCGGAGCGCATCTTTTTGTTCTTTTTACGGGTTTTTAAGGCTTTTTTTATCGTTGGAATTTGCACGCGCTACTTCCAGGATGGTTAAGGTGTCTTTTAACTCCGCTCTGGGCCAGAAGGATGTGAAAAAGGACGCAGAAACTCTTATTCCCGAAGAGGACAAAGTGAGTAGAAAATGGCTAACTGTGCTAATGCTAACTGTGCTAGTGCTAACACTAAGAGTTAGCTCCAGGAAGAAGAGGCAGTCGAGAAAAACCCAGTATTTCTCTTAAATTAAACCTTAAAAACTATATATCTGCATTGTTTATAGAGGTTTCTCAAGTAATTCATGTTCATGTTGCACGATTACGGTTACTTCCTCTTCCTCCTTTTGTATTTGTTTATCTTTAATGCATTTCGAAAGTGTTATTTTCTGAATCTTTACCGCTATTTCACACATTTCAACTATTCTGCACCTTTTGGGTGTTTTTCCTCATTTGAAATGCATATTAAAATCAAATATCTGCATTATTGTATAGAGGTTGCTGTTGCGTAACAAGGGTTACTTCCTCTTCCTCTCATTTCATGTCATTTATTAGAACATAACACAATAAACACAGTTAGAAACATAAAATAACTTCTGCTTGTACTACAATACCTGAGTATTTCTACTTTTACTACAAGATCTGAGTACTTCTACTACAAGATCTGAGTACTTCTACTTTTACTACAAGATCTGAGTACTTCTACTTCAAGATCTGAGTACTTCTACTTCAAGATCTGAGTACTTCTACTTCAAGATCTGAGTACTTCTACAAGATCTGAGTACTTCTAATTTTACTACAAGATCTGAGTACTTCTACTTTTACTACAAGACCTGAGTACTTCTAAGTACCCGTTGAAATAATGAGTTACGAAAGTGTTAGACCTCGCTTTACGCACGCGCACGCACGCACACACACACACCAATAACGCCAAAGAAGGTGAAAGTAAGGGACTCTAAATATATGAATAGTGCACTTTAAAATATTGTAATAAAAGATAATGTCAAAGTAAACGAGGAACTGGAAAGCAGCAGGCCGCATCAGAGGAACAATACAATTTATTCAAG
>NW_011337804.1:0-1312 GCF_000735185.1 Notothenia coriiceps
AGAGGATTTTGACATTGTACATTCAATACATAACTAAACACGCCTTTTCTACTCCTTATCTCTTTCATGACTTTTCATTTAATACATTTTAAAGGCTGCAATCGTTACTTTTCCCTAAAAGCTGAAGTCAAGCTACTGTTGGTATTTCGGAGATCCTTCCCGGAATAGCTTTTCAAAATAAACTTTTACCACAGGCGTAAACTGACCGGAAGTATTTTCACAATAAAACAGTTATAAAAGTACTGGTGTTTAATCTATCTTATATCATCAAATATTGATTTTAATTTCTAACACTATACACCAGAACATCACATCTCAATCTAAAACCAAAAGGCTTTTTTGTTAATAGAGCAGATTCTACTCTTCTGCATTCACAATGTCCACCACTGGTTGGGACCAGGCTGCAGGGATTTGTTCCCATTCAGCCTCAGGAGGATTAATGAGGTGATAAGGTCTGGCTTGCAGTCAATCTTCAGATTCAACCCAAGGTGTTGGATGGGGCTGAGGTCAGGGCTCTGTGGAGCGGTGTCAAGCTCTTCCACACCTCACCTTCTTATTATTTCAAGGACATTGCTTTGTAAATGGGGCCATAGTAATCTAGAAACAGGAAATGCCTTATATTATTTGGACCAGAGATAGATGCAGGGTTTAAAGGGGGACAGAGAGGAGAGGACTTTGCCATAAGGTTCTGCGAGTCTGATTCAAACCCACGCTCTGGACCGCCAACTCTAATCACTGAGCTATCCGACGGCCCAAAAACAGAAACTGCTTTTTCCCTGAACTGTTGCAACAAATTGGAAACACAGCGTTGTCTAATACATTATTGTATGCTGGAGAATAACGATTTTCCTTCATTGAACCCAAGGTTATTGGCCGAAACCAAAGCAATTATTTTTAAGTGTTATAATGGTGATTAAAACTACAAAATGATAATGCTATCGGGGAAAGCTGAGATGTAAAATACTCTATTTAATTGTTTAATACTATGCCAACCATTGTTCCGTCAGTGTGGGCGTCCACTTTCTTTTATTTAAAAAATGGGCAGTTGTTTTTTTAATTGAGCTATAGTCTTTTCACAAACAACAGCGTTTTATATCATGTTGAGTTTGTTAACCAACATGTAATTAGCTTGCGTACATATTTCTATCTAATGAGCAGTGTAAACTTCATAACCAGCTGTTCAGTGCTGCCCAGGCCAAGCACTGTAATCTATACACAGATCATAAAGTGAAACTGTGGTTAGTAAATCAAAATGAGGTATTGCCTTGGGTAGAGAGCTAATTATGTGCTGTTGAAGAGGGGGGTGGGGGGT
>NW_011337805.1:0-1842 GCF_000735185.1 Notothenia coriiceps
GGGGACATCCCCCCCAATATTCAGATACGCTCAACATTTCCCCCCAATATATAGCCTGACTGATATACATTTTTTTTAAATAAAATTGCTATTCTATTATTTTTTTTATTTTGGCTATTTGTATACTTGAAAATCTTTATTTTCTTCACCAAAATGATATATTCTTTTCATATGTAAATTGGGTCCGCCTTTGTTTGTTTATGCATACCTTTATTTTGTAACCGGGGGATGTATTTAGCTGTCGCACGTCCGAGTCCAGCTTCAGTTAGTATTGATGCTCCAAGCAGGTCAGTCATGTTTTAATTTGCCCTCCATCAGTTCTGGTATATTTTTCTAGTTAGCCCTAAACTATATAATTTTATTTCGTAATGGTAATGTTAATGAACCCTCCGGTTTAGCTTCTTTGTGTAAATAACTTGTAGTTCTGATGTTAAAACCAAACTTTTCAGGAATAGTAGTAAAGGGGAGTGATTTGTAAAATATGCATAAAGAAATGGTAAATCTGTTTACAGTTATGTTTCATATGGGTGTTGAGAGATGTATCCATAGATTTAGTCCCTAATATTGCTCTCAAAGTGCACCAGATTGACGCATTAACTTCAACATTTAAAAAAAAATCTTCCCGGGGTAGCATGCCCCCGGACCCCCCTAGAGGAGGTTAGGTCCACCACCTGCCCACACCCCCCGTCAAATTGTCCCACCCACATTGAGGATGCTTCTTATGCCCATGCCTGAGACACAGTTTTGTGGATATTGTTGTTTTTTGCCCCCACCGGCAGGGGCATGGGGTTTAACAGGTTTTAAAGTATCCCATGTGTTCGTGAATTTTTATATATTTTCCTTTAGAATGGCAGAAAATTAGTATTCAAATTTTTAATTAATTTTTGGTCCTCCCCAATGTTGACTCCATACGGCCTTGGACCAATTGATAAATATACTTTATTTATTTAAAACGTAGAAGGTTTTGTAATACAGCAGCAGGTTATTCAGGCTTGCAATGGAGTAAAAAACACCGTAAATATACACATCAACACAATGAAAGATATTTTTTATGTAGACAATACATTAAGAATACCTTAGAAAAACATGACTACCTATAAACCTGACTACTTGAACTAAAATATAAACGGAAAATAACATAGGCCTACAAGATAACGTTTTTTAAAGTAACTGATAAATACAGATAAAAACTGTAAATCTAGATCGTAAGGAGGATGCTAATTTAGCTTAGCACAAATACTGTTACCAGGTAGCTACTAGCCTGGTTCTGAACTTTTTTCTGAAAGTATAAAAGCCTTACACCACTTACTTGTACAAAACATAGCATCATACCTAGTAACCCCTAATTTAAAGTTATTTAATCAAAGTATCACTCTTTTGCTTTTATGGTATTTTGAGAAACATAGCATCACATACACAATATCATTAAGAGGATATATGTCAATGTGGAGAACCAGCATGTAAGTGTAGGAAAACGATTAAAATAGCTTTATGTCAGTAAATTTTGTGGACATATTAGCGAGGCTGAAAGTTCCACAGTGTACCAGGTTTGGAAGCAGTACAATATGAGGCTATGCAAATCAATCAACAGAGGACAACCAAGACATAAATAACCACAGGCTGAGTAGGACAGCTTCAGTAATCTGCTTAAAAGAATAGAAAGATACTTATTTATATAAAGAGTATGTCTGTGAGAATCAAGTTCCTACACACTTTTTTTGACGTCTTATATTGCTCTAGGACAGAGGTGCCCAGTACGTCGACCGCGGTCGGCGGCAATGCTGGTAGATCGCGAGTCATCCATAAAAAAAAAAAATCCAGCTCCGTTAAAATAGACAAAAC
>NW_011337806.1:0-1991 GCF_000735185.1 Notothenia coriiceps
TCCTCTCCTGCTGATGTTCAGGTGTATATCAGTATGTAGTGTCTCTACTTTAAAGAGTCCTCTCCTGCTGATGTTCAGGTGTATATCAGTATGTAGTGTCTCTACTTTAAAGAGTCCTCTCCTGCTGATGTTCAGGTGTATATCAGTATGTAGTGTCTCTACTTTAAAGAGTCCTCTCCTGCTGATGTTCAGGTGTATATCAGTATGTAGTGTCTCTACTTTAAAGAGTCCTCTCCTGCTGATGTTCAGGTGTATATCAGTATGTAGTGTCTCTACTTTAAAGAGTCCTCTCCTGCTGATGTTCAGGTGTATATCAGTATGTAGTGTCGTTCTCATACTGTCTGTGCTGCAGCACCTCTTTGAAACCAGAGCTGCTCTGATTGGTTAGCTGGCCGGCTCTGTTGTGATTGGCCAACCTGCTTAGAGATTTCGCTCACGTACAACGAAATGTATCATATTGGTCGATCATCTGAGCAGCAAAGAGTAGTAATTAAAGTGTTATAGAGATGTTATATATTCAAATAGCAGGAAGCACAATATTTTTAAATGGCAAAATATGTGTTAATTATCATTTAGAAACATACATACAGTATTTCAACCTACAGACGGTATCCTAAATACGTAATAACAGCTATTTGTTTGCGACACATCCTCTGTATAAGGAGAGTAATAATGAAAAATGATCGATTCCTCCAATATCGTGAATCATATCAGTCGAAAGAATGCACTTTCTTCCAAATCCTGCCGCCCTGATAATCAGAATCGAGCTCTAAGGCTTGCAGTGTGAACCTGTCCATGTCTGGACTTTGAGATTGAAAGATAAGCTCCCCAATGTCCTGGGGACACTGTCAGATCAGCTGGTTCAAAGTCTGCCACACACTCCTATCTTCATTACAGCTGCAGTGACTTCAGATGTGGGATCTGATCCAGGTTCAGCCTCAGAGCCGGTGCGTTATGGAGGCTGTGAGCAGTAAATTGAGTTGAAGCAGACGGACGTTTGCTCTTAAAGCAGATTGCCTCTTTTTCCAATAGAAAAATCAATATCAGGGAAGCAAACGCTGTGTGTCTGCTCTTCTCCAAGCACTCAGTTAAATACCAACCGGGCGCAACACTCCATTTGTGTAATTCGTCAACATGTTTTTCGCGTGCTCAAAGGGTTAAACTTGGGTCGTCTTAATAATCTTGTTGATGTAGTTCCTTTCATGTGATCTTATAATCCAGATGCAGTAGTGGAAAGTATCTAAATACATTTACAAAAGTACTGTACTAAAGGGTAGAGATGCAACAGTAGCACTTTGAGTCGATTGACAGAAAACAATGGACGATTTTAAATGATTTCTTGTTCAGAAATGGCAGAAAATACTGATTTCAGTACAATTTCTCAAGTACTACATTGAGTACCATGGTGAAGTACTGAGATCTGTTCTTTACTTGAGTATCAACATTTTATGCAAAGTGATTTTCATGCGTAAACGTGAGAAAATGCTGTTTTCTGCCTTAAAAAATGTAGACATTTGAGTTTAAAGTGAATATCTTTGGGTTTTTGACTGACTAAACACGACATATAAAGAAATACCTGCTGGGTCATACGTATTGAACACTTGAATAATGTAAATTATGAAAAAATACCATGATATGTAGAGATGTCCCGATCTGATCACGTGATCGGGGATCGGAGCCGATCACGTGATTTTCAAAAGATCGGAAATTACAAACATCATGTATGTGTTGCTTCTTTGGGGCTTGTTTTCATAGACCTGGTTGCTTATTTCTCTCAAATCTGGCAACAGAGTGGGCGCAGTGTCTAATTGTAGCAGTAAGCTAACGAGTACTGAAAGCTTTATTTTGTTATATGAGCGGATCGGGAAAAATCTACTTTAAAGAGTCCTCTCCTGCTGATGTTCAGGTGTATATCAGTATGTAGTGTCTCTACTTTAAAGAGTCCTCTCCTGCTGATGTTCAGGTGTATATCAGTATGTAAGATCGGAAGA
>NW_011337807.1:0-226 GCF_000735185.1 Notothenia coriiceps
TTGGGCTATAAAGGAACTACAGCACGGTCACATGACTTCACGTCACCACCGCTAAGCTAAAGGAGGCTAATGTTGGGCTATAAAGGAACTACAGTACGGGTAGCTAATGTTGGGCTATAAAGGAACTACAGCACGGTCACATGACTTCACGTCACCACCGCTAAGCTAAAGGTGGCTAATGTTGGGCTATAAAGGAACTACAGCACGGTCACATGACTTCACGTCA
>NW_011337807.1:339-1833 GCF_000735185.1 Notothenia coriiceps
ACTACAGCACGGTCACATGACTTCACGTCACCACCGCTAAGCTAAAGGTGGCTAATGTTGGGCTATAAAGGAACTACAGCACGGTCACATGACTTCACGTAAAAAAAAAAGGAAATAAAGTCAAATGTCTGCGGAAAATGTTATATTCAACAAAGAGTGTGTGGGAGAGAAACTCCCTATGGAGGGATTACAGGGAATTCAGCCTTTGCAGACCATTGACATTAAAACCTGTAGAAGAGAGGCAACACCACAGAAAGCAGAACAGCGCCTCATTAAAAGCTCATGAAGAACGACTTCCCAATTAAATCAGGCTTTCTAAGAAGCACCTGAATGCACCATTGGCCCTTTTGGAGTCATTTGATGTATTTAATATCTGGCAATAATACTTTTAACCACAACTTTGACATACATAGCATAGAAAACACTCGCCTTCCCGCTGAACATTGAGAGAGACTGCACTGTTCCTTCTCTTTCCTCAGATGTGAATATTTAAGATATGCAACACAGTCCTTTCGCTGCTGACCTGAAGCAACGGCAGCATTGAGTCAAAGCTCCGTCAGAGTTATTCCCATTAATAGGAAGTTGTAATTTACTCTACGCCTCGAACAAGTCTTTTAAAAAATGCCTTTCCTACACAATCACAGTTCCCGACAGTCAGGGCTCCTGCTTTATGTCTTGAAAAGCGCTTTTAACACGTCGGTTCTAATAAAACACGAGTGCAGCGCTTCACCGTGTGCCTGCTGCCGCTGAATAATGAAGATCACATCGTGCTTCATGCAGTCTTTTCTCAAAGCTTCACGCTTTGTAGCTTGAGAGCGCTTCCTTCCTTAGCTGTTTGAGTTTGTGACAAGTGAAAGGTCTCCTATCTCCTACCCTAGCAAAATGCACTTCTGATGTCTTTTCTACATCACCATGTGTCCCCGGTGCTTTCTATTTCTTACATGTTGAACTCAAATACCTGTACTTTCTACTTCTTACATGTTGAACACAAATACCTGTACTTTCTACTTCTTACATGTTGAACACAAATACCTGTACTTTCTACTTCTTACATGTTGAACACAAATACCTGTACTTTCTACTTCTTACATGTTGAACTCAAATACCTGTACTTTCTACTTCTTACATGTTGAACCCAAATACCTGTACTTTCTACTTCTTACATGTTGAACTCAAATACCTGTACTTTCTACTTCTTACATGTTGAACACAAATACCTGTACTTTCTACTTCTTACATGTTGAACTCAAATACCTGTACTTTCTACTTCTTACATGTTGAACCACCACTGCTAAGCTAAAGGTGGCTAATGTTGGGCTATAAAGGAACTACAGCACGGTCACATGACTTCACGTCACCACCGCTAAGCTAAAGGTGGCTAATGTTGGGCTATAAAGGAACTACAGAACGGTCACATGACTTCACGTCACCACCACTAAGCTAAAGGAAGCTAATGTTGGGCTATAAAGGAACTACAGCACGGTCACATGACTT
>NW_011337808.1:0-7960 GCF_000735185.1 Notothenia coriiceps
GGGAAAACGAAAACGTCTTTTAAAACTACAATTCCCAGTAGAGACGTGCCATAGAGAACATGTGTGCGAAACACAATAGCCAGCATGTGTACTTCTGGGGGGGCGTTCGAGTCCAGTTTTGAATAGTCTGCCGTGGTTTCGTTCCATTTCAAAGAGCTTGACGCTTGGCTTAACCTTGGCGCACTGCCACTCCAACATACAATCCCAGAGCTTGAAGATTAATCACGGGGTTTGTCACAAAGCGGACAGGTGTCGTCACAACAATAGCTGGGGATTGTGGGTAGTGTAGTCTCTTTGGCGCTCCACATTTCAGAGAAAACAATTTGTTTCTCAGAATTGAAGGGGAAAGACACAAAAGCATTGTACACAATTTAAACCTATCAATGTCGTTTAATTAACAAAGGTAATCTGGTGGTTTTTAGTTGATGAGTAGTGGAGATATCACTGTCAAATCAATCGACAGTAAGGAGAATACTTACTTCCGGGCGTACAATACTCCGTTATCCAATTGGAATGGACGCTCACATTGCCTTTAAGAGCTGCCTACATAAACGGGTGCGGTGCTTCCCTAAGCGTCAAATACCGCCGCCGATGGGAATACATTGCAATCAGTTGAAAGCTCTTTGCGTCCGTTTATGAAGCTGAAGGAGCCTCGGCGCGTCCCACCTGCACGCCACGGGGTCCCTGACCAAGCGTCGCTCCTGGACGTTTAGGGAGTGAGAGTGTGTTGGCATAATCTGTATACTGGTCAATATCATGTTTGTGGTATTTGAATTATTATTTTATGGTTATTGCTGCTGCAGCCGTGCATAATCTGTGTAATATGTAGCCAATAAATTCCACATTGTTGGTAAAGTAATATTTTACATCTTTGTAGTGTGTGTTTGTGCTCGCGTGCTCTCTAGTGCCCGTAATAGTGTTCACTGGAGTCCATTGTGATGCCAATGTGTGTGTGTGGTTTTGCCAAAATGTCCATGATGTGGTCAAATAAAGTTTATTCAGCTTGAAATGACAGCCCTCTTGAAAAACGGTTGCCATTTTGAAAATTCAAGTGGTCAATGGGCGAGGGAGAGAGAGGTGAACATGAATATTTTGATGCTTGTACACACTTTTGAAAGATTTTTTACAGCTGTTTATTTGTCTTTGTTGTGGAAAATGTACATGACATCATGGACCTTTTGACATTTCTTCTTAATGTGTCTCTGTCTCATTAAAATGAACTAACAACCCTGAATCAAAGGCTGAAATCAGCCAGCTGAGCATCCTGATTGGCTCAACGTGCTGCTCCCCATCCACACTGAATGTCACTTATTTCCTCTTTGGCTTTGATATCTGGTTCTCCACCTGCTCCACCTCCCACAGCAGACAGATGATGCCAGCAGGCTGAGCCCGGAGCACGGCTCTGACACCATAGCAGCTTTTATTTCAGTCCACTTACTATTTAAAATGAATATTGTTTACATGGTCAAACAATCGAACAAAGAGAAGAGTGTACGTCCTGTCCGGTGTTGTAATACATTACTAAATGAATGAGGAGTCGTGACTCCGCATTAAGACTTGGTCACATGACATGGAAGCTATAAATAGCTTTTTAATAAACTATATTCATATAAAAAAGTTGGTGTGTCTTACTCCAATGTAGTAATACAATGCTGCATTGACTTGGAGTCAATGGGTCATATTAAATGGAAGATATTAAAAGAAATCTAGACTTTAATAAAAAGTTTCAAATCTTCATATAAAGTAGGTGAACTAAGATTTAATAATGTGTCCTATATCGTCCTGTTTACAGAACAATCTGCCTCATTTCAAGGAATAATATGAAATAGGAAAAAAAACTCTAAAACCCAATAAAAGAGACTTGTCCGCCTTGTAGTATTGCAATAATGCATTGATTTGAAATCCTTGAGTCAAAAAAATATGCTATTGGAGAGATGAGACTTTTCAACAACAATGATATGAAAGCCATACGATGCATTAAGTTGAAGCTATTGATTCACATTACATGGAAGCTATATAAATGAATTGAGCTTTTTCAATGAAAAATGTATTGCATTTTAACAAAGCTAATCTTAATAAAGCCCTAAAATCCAATCAAAATAGGTTTGTCCAATGTTGTATTTATATCGGATATGCATTGAGAGTCAATTTGTCAAAGGCTAGTAAGCTATTTAAAGAACTCAAATTATGTCTATTACATTGTTTTAGTAAACACATAATAAAAAAAGTTGTGCTACAAAAGACACACTTATTATGTTTCCTCAAGATTAGGGTTAGCAAGGAACTATTGCAGATAACTTGGCTAAACTTTTAAGAAAAAAGAAATGGGGTGAAGCCTGCGAGCTAGTTCAGGCAGTCAACTCGAGCACCAATGATACATTAACACGTGACGCACATCGTCCCTCTTACAACCAACCAAACACATTCTCCTTAACTTGCCGCTCTATTTAAGCTGCCAGGTCTTCCTGCCTCTGCCTCGCTATGCTGCTGCTGCCACTGCTGTGTTCACTTGCTTTTGCTGCGTTCATGTTCCTGATGCTGTGTTCATGCTGCTGTTGCTCGCCTGCCCCGCCACCGCCCCAGCATCCACCTGTAGGCTCGGGGGATAGTTATCTAATCATCACTCAATGTTCTGTGTACATCTGTGGAGTGATGAGGCCCAAGCCTAGATGCCAAACTCAAACTATATGCTGGTTCTAATAAACATGTCAAAGAAACACGTGAGTTGTCTGACTGAATTACATTTATTAAATTAAATAAATTTGAAACTGAAGGATAGGCCAGTTATGAACAATGTTGTAGATGGGGGGGAAAAGACAACCATGTTTCTTTTCAGATCGATTTTATTGAATAAAAACAGTTTTCAAAGAGCATGTAGGAAATACAATATTAAGTGTTGCACAAACAAGACTAACAGAAAGAAGGGAATTGTCAGTGGGAATGAACATGACTCGTACAGATAGATCGGTGGGGGGAAACGAGTGACTCTTCCAGAACGTAATATTTACCAGAACAGCTAAACAGAAGGGCAGATTGCCAATTTGTGAATAATGCATGAACTTCACACCAGCAAGCTAAGATATCCTATTCAAATCTGATTTTTTTTTTTTTGCAACAGTCCAAATTAACTGACCTGGTACATGTACTTGAAGATTTGGTGGTTTAAGCAAATAAATATATTTTTTATAATGTATCTTCTCTTTTTGGAAAGAAACAAAAACTGACATTACAAATCCTAAATCCATGTGTCCTTACTGGCTTTTTCCAGGGCTTTCATTCAGATTAAATGGTCTTGATATCAGCAAAATGTCAGAGACAAAGCTAGTAAGTGGACTAAGAATTACAACATTGCTAAGACATATTTTTAGGGGACTTCACAGGAGTTTTTCACAAATGTTGACATAAAAGTTAATGGTTTGGCATGCTTGTCCCAACCTGCAGAAGGCAGCAGCACCATCAGCCCCATAATGAATACCTCACAGGAAGTCAGTGCTCCCAATTGCTCCAATTTTAACTACAAAAACATGATGACATTCTTGTGCCTGTCATTCAACTCAGCACCAATGTTTCGAAGTTAGCACCTGTAGAGAAAACCAGTGTGGGTGTTCTCACCACCGACTCACACAGGGAAGAGTTATGATGGGAGATTACACTTCTCTGATGCTGCAGTTTCAAATTTAAATGCTCAGGAAACAAAAGTGTAGCTCAAGTTAACGAATAACACCACACAAGTTTTTTATTTGGCCAAACAAATGTCTTACATCTAGGCTCCAAATTGAGTTGCCTTAAAAGTACAGAAATGTATTCAGATAATGCAAGAAGAAATATGGAAGGGGGCTTGGTCATACCATGGAATTTGAGAGAAAAATATTTGTAAATAAATAATTTGTACTCGGTTTTTTTAAAATAATTGAGAGATCCAGCCGAATAAGGAGAAAAATTATGTAATTAAAGAATTCTTAAACATTCAATATTTTAATATAAGATACATTTGGTCATTCAAATGTTTAACGAGGCCAAAGTCCTTTTCCATATTCCATAGTCATGTGTTGTTACTGTAAGACATCAAATTACCCAACAGTTTAAAATACTTAACCAAAAAGGAACACTTTGTGAAGGAGTGAAGTTCAAACAAATCATTCAGGTATCTCTGTATGGGCCACAGGTTTGACTCCCTGCTGTACTCGTTGTCAGAGCCTCCTTATTTCCAGTGGAAACACCAACAATACAAAAAAGGAAGACAAACTAAACACTTCTCTTTATTTCCCCCTCCTTTAATTTATTTGCTTTGCTGTGAACAACCAACCAACCACCACGTCTGCTCATCTGAAGAAATGTCTCGCTCTCCTCATACACCAGTTCATCCTGGCAGTCAATAGAATATTGACAGCACTGTTTGGAGCGCTACAAGTAAAAAAGGCTTTCCAACAAACGGCACTTTACATGAAATTAGTCATAAATACTCTTCAAAACAACTTTTAGCACCCAATACCCTTTTAAAAAGGGCAGAAAATTAACTTTTGACTTAAGAGTCACAGTGGATGCTGCATCCCAAAAATAATTGACAACATTGGAGCGCAGGTGGTCAACTCAAAGCAGAATGATGGTTGGTTGAAGGAGGTTAGTGTAAACTAAAGTAGACCGTAAATATGTACCAGCATTCGACCAACAGTAACTTCCCAGTTATCAAATCCCAAATCTTTACCCAACTTCGAATGCTTTGTAAAGTGTCCCCGTCAGGAACCAGGACTTCAGTCAGACCGACTTCTCTACCTCCAAAAACTCAGCAGAGATAATGAAAGCGTATGTAAGACGTCTGCTATGAACACTGAGGCTCAGCCAGGTACAGGCTAATGATGTAAAACACCAACATCTGTTAAAGGAAACAATGTGTGTTGATTTGGGGTAAATTGTCATTTAATCTGGTATCTGAAGTCTCTTAGCAAATGGTTGAGTGGTTGGATTTGAATCACAGGAGATAGATTGACCTGTAAGAGCTTCTGTGCTTTTCGGCGGGCATCAGCCACAGAGCGAGATTCATCCACCTTTATCACTTTCCATCTCAAACTGTTTTTGTTCTTCCAACCGTTTCTCTGACGGGTCGGATGGTTTAGTTCCTTGGGGCCACGACCATTTCGATGAAGGCCATCGCTCCTCCAGCCATTGCTGGTCATCGCTGTGTGAGTCTCTGGGAATGCACGTCCGTTTGTGTAGAAGACCGGTGCAGAATCTCCAATAAGGGCGCCATCCAATCGGATTGGGCAGGACAGGCTCTTCTGGCTGAACAAGGCCACAGCTTTGGTGGGCGCCCCACCACCATTCTGAGAAGGCTGCAAAGGTATTCCTGAAAGCGCTGGAAGGGACTGTTGCTGTAAAAAACCAACAGAGGGAACCTCAGATGATGAGTCCCAGGAAGTGTGTATCTGGAGTCTGGCTGTATGAAAGCGAGTCAGGCCCTCAATGTTGGTCAGTCTGAGACAGGGTCGCAACTGCAGCTCTTGTGATATTTCTACAGTCCGACTAGGTGTCCTGCTACCGATGATGGCCCGATGGTCTACTCGAAGATCTGGAGGACGAACCCCTTGAATCTTGGGGATGTCGGAGATGTTCCATGACGGGTGCACCTCGCTCTTCTTGGCCACAGCCTTTCTTCCTCGTCTCTTGGCGGTTGGTCTCATATTTCGGTTGGATGGTTTCAGCATGTCTTGAGTCAGCGGTTGGTTTGTGCTGGAGCGGTAGCTGTATACATCCTTGCTACGAAGCACAGTGGGCTTATGGCCCTCCTCAGCCAGCTCCTGCAGGAAGGTTACCAGCTCCTCACTGCTTGAGAGGTCACGGGACATCGGACTGAGGATCTTCAGAGCATCCAATAGGACATTCTGCCCTGCTGAAGAGATCCGGGTCCAGGAATGAACCGCCCTCCGTTCTTCATTGGCAAATGCCAATGGCCTGCCAACGGCGGGACCTCGCGCCGCGTCAGCCATGTGTCTATTCCTGGAGGAAATACAAGAAGTATTTAGTTAAACGGAATCACAAAAATGAACATCAAGAAGTTCTTTGTTTTTTTCTACAGTATAGAAAGGGCTTCCTACCCTGCATTCTCCCAGGCTTGGCTAGCCCAGGGGGAAAAGGTCCCCTGGGCGCTTCCACAAACAACAACCAACCTAATTATTACATTCAAATGAAGTACAAATATTCAAGTTTACATTAACTTTGGATAATAACACGGGAGAAATGAGCGGGGTCTCTCTCTCTCTCACTGATCCAGTAATGACTGACCCGACAGTAGGGATGGGTATCGTTAGGATTTTATCGATTCCGATACTGCTTATCGGTATTTTTCTATTCTTTTTCAATAATTTGGTGCTCAAAATTATAGACAGGAATACAAGATGTGAAGATTAAACAGTCATTTCATTGTAATTTTCTTGCAGAAATAACTGTATAACTTATACATTAGCTTCTCAGAAGCAGACAAAAATAAATAAAATAACTTAAAGGGGCCTGGCTCGCCCTATCATGCTTTTTGGGGTTTTCCCTCGGACAGAGGATGAAAAGAGGCATATTTTTTTTTTTTTAACATTTGTAAATCAGTTATATCTTCATCCAGACATTTCAAACTGACAACCGAGCTCGACAAGAGATCCTTAAAACATTGTCCTACAGTGACATCATGCAAAACTGTGATAGGAAGAAATTGGTAAGATGGCAAAAAGATAAAGGCGAGTACGTGTATTATTCTGAATTGTACTTTTAAATCATCACAAAATAAATGATGTGCTGAACTGAAACACGTCAAAATGTGTCTGAAGGTTTAAACGTTGAACAAAGTATTTGAGCTTAAAATATGTAAATTCCTAGTAAACGACCAACAATTGCTGAACCATACATTGAAACGTTGACCTTTAACAACATTTAAATGTAGTTTTCCAATTCACAATGACATCTGTAAGTTTAACTGGTTTATAAAGCATTCAATGAAAGACCAAATTATTATAGGTGTAGGAGCTCACATTAATACACTGTCAGTGTTAATAAAATAAAAAAAGACAAGGCGATGTGCCTGCAAAACTTCACTCAGGTAAACAAAACATATTACCCGTGCGCAGCAGCTAACCTGCCTGCGAGCCTTCGCTCAGGTCACATTTACACACGGCGCGGCTTAAGGCCGCTAGCACTATTAGCACTAGCAGTATCGCTAGCAGCCACATTGTTTAGGCTGTCAAATACGCTGCACCGTTTTAGATTCAATGAGTGTCTTGTTTGCAAATGCTTCATTAAGTTGCTTGTGTTGCAACTGATTGAGTACATAGATTGCACCTTGCACTATCGCCACTAGGGCTGCAACAAACGACTAATTTGATAATCGATGAATCTATCGATTAATGAAACGATTAATCGACTATTCGGACTATTACTGTATGCCTTGCACACTTTCTCAAACGCTCTTATTTAGCCATCAACTTTTAGATTTAGCTTGAGGTTGTTTTAGGCATGTGGAAACTAACAATGAAGACAATAAAGATGAATACTTGATTCAAAAATATATATATTATTACATTAATTAAACACATTTTGAACAAAATTAACATTGCTTTTTATTTAAATTAAATAAATAATATTTCACATCAAAAGAAACAACAGTGTTTTAACAAATCGTATTAAATAATGTGATAACTAGACCCTCCAGAAAAACGCGATTCTGCGATCGCAGAATTTACCGCATAATCAGCAAAATGGCGCAGATTTTTAAAAGGCCGCATATTTATCAAAAGGCCGCATAATCCCCGCATTTTTCCACACAAAGTTGAGGGAAAAAAAGTTGACTCGTCTTGACGTCATCAGCTCGCGCATCACAGAATGTAAACAACACTGTATAGAGTGAACGTGTGGAGCTCACACGATAGAGAAAACACCAAGATGAAAAAATCTAATCCATCTCATTTACTGACGAACATTT
>NW_011337809.1:0-4470 GCF_000735185.1 Notothenia coriiceps
TACGAGAGACAGAACGAGAGCAAGACAGACAGACATTACGAGAGCGAGACAGTTTGTGCAAAGGTGTTAAACGTGCGCTGGGAGCGCACCGTTTAAGTTTGAAAGTTGAAAAGTTTGTGTGTCTGAAACGCTATGTGATACAGTACAGTTTACACAGCACAGTACATGTTCTGTAGCTACTATTGCACTAAATGGTAACACTTGAATACGTTATGCAAATATGCAACTTGTTTGTTGAAATGTTAATAAATGGGAGCTTCCTCAAACAGCCATCTCTTTCCCGACAATCCCCTCTGTGCACGAACCCTTATATATGGTAATTAAACATTAAAACACCTGCGGCTTATAGTCCAGTGCGGCTTATATATGTACACATCATTCAATTTAGCTGCTGCGGCTTATATTCAGGTGCGCCTTATAGTCCGAAAATTACGGTAGATGATTTGAACGATTAAAAAACAACTTTAAAGACTTCAATTACAAATGTGTTGCCATGATCATTGCATCTTCAGGAATACAGCTAAAGCCAGCGCATGGCACTTTTTGTTTTCAAGTAATAACATTTGTAACTTTATTTAAAACGTCTCATAATAGGCCAAATCAGGTACTGTGATTTGCGTGTAATTTCAAGGTTAAATGTGATTTGATTTCATTTATTTTGTGGTATTTTCCACTTAATAAGGGTGGTGGGCATTCAGTCATGAGGGAACGTTTTTCTGTCGGTGGGGAAATGTTCTGTTGACTGTTTGCAATGCTACCACATGTTTGTATTGCAAATTCACAATGTCAATCACACTTCACTACTACGGATTGTATTGTATTATTTTTCCTATGGTCAAAAGAATGGAAAGATTGGAGCGGTAGTGTTTTAGCGGGTCATAGTGTTTACTTGTTTGGACTTCCTTCAGCTGCAATAATGATGATAAATAATTGGTGAAAACTGTGAAGGAAGAAACGGAGGAAGAAAAGACTATAGATGTGAAGCGAGATGAGCACAGCGTCAAACAAAGACAATGTTTTCCTCCCACACTGGTATAAGCGTATGTGTGCATTGCATCTATATTTGTGTGGGTGTGTGTTCACAGAATTGTTCTTGCTCCCAGTGCGAGTGTGATCCGGATCCAGGGCTTCTGCTAAAATCCGCCGGGCCGCATGCCAAGCATTGTGTTTCACACCAGACACACACAAACACACACATACACACATATCTCATAGGATCCTTCTATTGTCTTCTTAGACGTGCTCTGCTCGGACCAAATGTGGACGAGTGTGGCAAAACATGCATGGTGTATGTGTGTGTGGGAGCGAACACCTGTCCGTCCGAAGAACTGCCTTCCAGCATTGCATGTTACCTCAACATATTCATGTGTGTGTGTGTGTGTGTGTGTGTGTGTGTGTGTGTGTGTGTGTGTGTGTGTGTGTGTGTGTGTGTGTGTGTATGTTTGGGTGCCATCAGGTTGTCAGTTGTTTAGAAGTGAGTGGGCTCACATTGATACATGCCCCTGATTGTTTAACGTCCAAGTATCAGCAGACATTCTCTGTACACCCAACACTCATATTCGTCTCAAATATGCAGAAGGCTTTGAATACACATCCAAGCACACAACACACACACACACACACACACACACACACACACACACACACACACACACACACACACACACACACACACACACACACACACACACACACACACACACACACACACACACACACACACACACACACACACACACAATCCAAAAGGGTCTTTGTGCATGTTTTCAAAAGTTGGCGGAAACATATAGAGCGTCAGTTGGCTGCTATTGTCAGTGCCGACAAACTATTTCATTCTTGGCTTATAAAACTTGGAAAGCATAATGTTGTCACTGTTGTAACTTCGAAGTTGAAACTAAATGTTGACTTTTGAAGCATTTCTTTGAGATGTTTGTAACTCTTTTGAAAACTTTTGAACAATCCCTTCTTGGCAGCTGGATACAGTTGTTGTTTTTCTGGGGGGGAAAAGCTCTCTTTGACAGGCTCTCTTTATAAGTTTACACCTGGAGACTTCAAAGTAGAAGAGAGGTCACATTGTGCTGCTATATGAACACAGAGCGCATGCTAAATAAAGTCTGACATTTATTCTTGGTTTAACTTGGCAGTACACTTGACATATTTCAAGCGTAGAGTGATAGTGATGTTAGTGTCCATTATCTTCTGGTGTAAGTCATGGCAATGCATCAAATAGTTAAAAATCATAAATGTCAACAATATTTGTTTGCAATCCATTTAGCACAGTAGTTCCAACATTTCATTTCACTGACAAACCCTGAGGTAAGGTGAATTATGTATTACAGGGTTTTTTCTAGAAAAATATAGTATGAGGGCGCTAACGTCACTTCAAAATTACGGCCCGCCCACTTTCCGGCTAAAAATAATGCATTAGAGTGAAACGGAAAATAATAGTTACTAATTTCTTAAAGCCGCGCAGTCATATATTACACCTCAAACAACAAATAAATCCCGAGTTACAGTTTATTTAGTTCCTCTGCATAAAAAAGGACAGTAAAAGAAACGCTCTAATTCAGGAATCCCAGTTTTAATGGAAGCCTGCCACTCGTCCCCCGGCAGACCAACTGGCCATCGATCCTCTATTTATTCGGAGCTCCGTAGAAACATTTGCTGTCTATGCCATCTGACGGTCTATTCAACACAATTATCATATTTTTGGAGTAATGATGCAGTTTTTGACGAACTGAAATATTGTTTTCAGGCATCACTTTAACGGGGAAAATCTGTATTTTGGTATGAGGGCGCACACCGAAAGTGAGAGGGCGCAGCTGCCCTGTTACGCAGTTTAGACAAAACTCTGTTCGCAATATTGTATTAACCGTACAGAACAACTGCTAAACTCTGAAGTTAACCCACATGAGGAGCGCCATAACTGCAGAACGTTTGAATAAAATCAAGCAATTTATGATGAATTTTGAGCATTCATTTGATGTGAATATTACATCCGAGATTAGTTTTCTGTTACTTTTAGGAACTTTTGAAACAATTATGTTTTATTTCCATGTGTTTGACAGTCACGCATACTTTAAATATTTATTTTCTGACAATTTCAGTGTTTTATTCTTCCTGAAACTTCACTTGTACATTTTTAATGCAGTGCCATGCTTTGTAGCGGAGTGAAGGCTCAAAAATAAATAAATAAAGTGCCTTTTAAAGGGTTTTAATCTCAATTATAACTCAAACTTATATAAATAGCTACTTCATTTAGGTTTCTTCACAGAAAATAATGATATTCTGATTGTATACGTGTTTATTTAAAATGGTATACTGTTTAAAAATAAGTAGACACAAATTATTTGCAACATTTTATGGCAATCCTTTATCTTTCAGTATGGACCAAAGTGGTGGACCAACCAACCCACATTGCTATCAACCGTAAAGACACAGTGCTAGCATGGCTTATTATTTAGCTCCGTTAAATGTTAGCACTGGTTCCTGTGGGAAACACCATACCAAACACTTCTGCGGCAGTTTTTTCCTCATAGTATTTTTAGACCAGCACTCAACCCAAATCTTAACATTTATTATGCATGTGACGCTGCTTGGCTGTCACGATAATGTGGTAATGGATTCATTGACATCTACAAAAAAAAAACAGCTATGACTGTTGGTTTGTGCCACAGAGAAGATTAGCAGTGTGGCTCTGTTACAGCATGCTGGGCGGATTAACTTTTTGTTTTTTAGCTGCACATCCTCTTTCTACGGAGCAGGATTCGTGAAACACTCAATGATTTATTTCCATAAATGTATTAATCGTATTACATATATGTGCTTCTGCATTCCCATGAAATGACCTTGACAGTACAGATTAAATTACACAATAATATGACTAATTAACATGGAAATATATTTGATGTATAATTATTCTTAGGAGAAAAGAAGAACATTATATAATTTAAATAAATCTAGGCTAAAAAACACTTGATACACAGACATACACAAGCACACGTGTTTTGTATGTAGAAAGGTCCAAGGCCAAAGGTTGCCTTGGCACGTGTTTAATAAATTGTGTGAGTCACACAAAACACACACAAAATCACGCACACACACACACACACACACACACACACACACACACACACACACACACACACACACACACACACACACACACACACACACACACTTCCAAACTTTGAAGGATTACGATTCCTCCAATAACAAATTAACATTGAGTGTGAATCTGGCAGTAGACAAATCATTCTGTGTGTGGGCCTGTGTGCGTGAGATCCATGCCAGATTATTTGGAAACAAAGATGTATTGTCTCCCCCGTAAATGTATATTCAGCCAATTTATCATATATGGAGCTGTGTGTGTGTGTGTGTGTGTGTGTGTGTGTGTGTGTGTGTGTGTGTGTGTGTGTGTGTGTGTGACAAGCTGGTAGGATATGTTAACATGCAGATAAATTGGGTAAC
>NW_011337810.1:0-3066 GCF_000735185.1 Notothenia coriiceps
TTTAATGAGTGGGGTTGGGGGGGATGAGTAATATTTAACTCAACATTCCTGTTTTCGTTCTTCAATGAAACAAATAATTGTTCAATAAAATAATTAAAACTTGTTCTGTTCTACATAAAAAAAGATTAAAAGAAAAAAATTAAAAAATCTGTTGAAATGTCATGTTTTGTTTAATTTTGCATTGAATATTTCCAAAATTCCCCATGGAAACTTTCCGTAAATGTTCCGCCCCTTTGCAACCCTATATAATCTACAACAAACTCTGAACAACAAACATCATTGTATGTCGAACAAGTGAATACCTTTTTTTGATATTTTCAATAAATAAAAACATTCACCATCACAACTGAACCAAATCAAAACAGAAAACGCAAATACAAATAAAAACATTCATAATATAAAAAACCCTGTCTTACTACGACAGTTCATCCATCTCATGCCCATTCAATAAATTGTATTTAAACATTTCTTTAAAACTTAATACATGTTATACATCTCATTTTCCTCCCTGCAGTCATTAACTACATTAAAACGTGTGACTGTAACATGATGACATGTTGCAGTAGTCCTAACTAATTGATCCTTGAACACACACATTCCTTTCAGACATTAGCTTTTGGATACTGTTATGCATTGTTTTATTGTGCTTTGATGATGATCCCGATCACATGGTTCATACTGAATTGAAGTCAAGCAATGTGTGTTTGTAAGCTCTTTATACATGATTTTATTTACAATTATTATGGGATGAATATTATATATTTGTATCTATATCCCCACATGTCCCCACAATATGTTGTACAGTATATAATATACTCTATTTATAACAATTAAGATACTCTATCAATTTCTTAATCATTTATCATAAGATACTTGTTCATTTTGAGTTTGTCAAACAGTTCCAAAGGATTGTTAATTTCATTTTTATCAATATTAAGTTTCTTCTTATCAAACCAACTATTTTATTTTTTGTATGTTTTCTATGCGACACCTCAAAAGGAAATGGTCACATTATCCTAGTCATGACCATGAGCACTAACTCTGTCACTATATTGTTTTACAATATGTATTCCTATGCATATATGTATATACCATACCCTGCCCTGCTGTTTATATATCTTTATTTGTATTATGCAGCACATCATGCATTCCTGGGACAGGAATTGCACACAACTTATTTAACCTTCTTTCTTTATTAATGTATGTCAGCTCACATTTTAAAATGTTCTTATATAATATTTGTATATATTTTCTGAATATTTAAGTGTGTAGAGCTGAGTGTAAGAATGTCTTTGCACAGTGCATCTGCCTGTTATGCTGTACACATGACAGTAACATATCTTGAATCTTGATAAAGCGCTAAAGCTTCATCAGCCGCCCATTGTACAGCTAGCTTAAAGCTAATGGGACAAACTGCTAACAACAGGAAGTTGGCTTGTCAATGCTAGCTTTCGTTAGCTACAGGCTACAATGATAAACACAAACTGTTCTTCAGTCTATGTTATGTTTTGCTTTGCTGACGAACCAAATGTAGGATACGTGTACATCAGTAACTACAGGTTAGCTTTATTAGTTGTTTTGCTGGTGAAGTGAACAAAAATGCTAAATTCGTCATTATGTTATAAGCCAATGGAGGCCTTCAGTCGGCTGTTAAGCCTGCAGTTCTAAACTCAATCGCAAATGTTTTACCAAAATACATACATGGTTTATCGTTTTACAGAAGTGTAAGGGTAATTCCTCAAACTAGCCCACAGTGGTAAATAATGTCAACGTTATTATTTATTCGTGTTTCTCAACTGAGCGTCATATTAGAATGCACTGGAAGTTAACAATACATTTAAATGTTAACATTAAGGTTATTATTAAATTAATGTCTGCATATAAATCATATACATCATCCCGCATGATGATGGTGGTATTGCGTGCTCTTAAATGATGAATTTAAAAATGAACTGGAACGTAGCTTACAGTTTAGCTTTAGCTAGCTAATTTTACACCATAACCAATGAAGATCCATCATGTTCAGTCTCCAGTGCGACTGGCTGGTTGTAAATGATTAACAAAGCGACGGTTAAGACTTACCTGAAAGTTAAACACTTGCACGGGCAAAGGCATGCTCCGTTTTCAGACTTCGGTGTCGTTAACGTTATGGTGGGATATATCATAAAGATGCCTTTTGCGGCGTGCACTGAAGCAGGCGAGTGGGTCTTCTTCTATGAGCTTTAATGGCGGTTAGCAAACAACGAATAGGTGCATTACCGCCATCTATCGGACAGGAGTGCTAAGCAGTAGACCGGTGTGAAAAATAAACTTCTTTTTTTAAACACAAAATACTCTCTATAATTATGGTTGCTCTTCAGTACATTTGTTAACAGACTGAATCCTTGTCTAATGGTCTCCCTAGCAGATTCCCCAAGGTAAACTGAGTTGTTGATCAGCTAAACCAGGGGTCGGCAACCTTTTTGATATGAAGTGCCATTTAAAAAAAAAAGTGTGATCAGTGTGCCGACGATCGTGAACTATGAAGGGCCGTGTAGGCCAAAATGTAAACTCACCTCACACACACACTACTGAAAACATCTGGCCTTGCACACACACTACTGAAATCCTCTCACATTCACTACTGAACACCTCACACACACACACACACACACACACACACACACACACACACACACACACACAAACACACACACACACACACACACACACACACTACTGAAAACAGGGCCGTTTCTTCCTATAGGTGGACTATGCGGGGGCATAGGTCCCCCGCGGCCACTAGGGGGCCCCCAAGCTGAAAGTATTTTTTTTAATTTTTTTTTATTCATCCGAAAAACAAAAAAAGTTTAGTACACACAAAGATGAACAAAATTAGTAGAAGCGGGAGGGCTGAAGCATAGCTTGTGGAAAGTAGCCCTCCTGTGCATCATCCTAATACAGCGGCATTATTGCGTCAAAAACGTATAGAAATGAAGGAGTACAAAGAAATTAAAAAAACAGGAGAAAAAATGTAATAAAAGTTAGGGCAGGAACACAATAAATGCATATATATATATATATATA
>NW_011337811.1:0-5918 GCF_000735185.1 Notothenia coriiceps
GACATGGACTAAAATGTAAATCAGCATTACCTCATAGCACGAATCCAGACTCTCCTTTGAAACATCTGGACCGGGAAAGCGATAGAACCAGTGCCACTTTGCCAAATCTGCGAAGACTTGTGGCTGCCACCGGGAGCAAAGCAACAACCATTGCGTAGCTAACTAGTAGCGCTAGCTTTAGCTAACGTTCAGCCAACGAAACGAACTGTCCGAGTAAGTAATTGGAAAACGCTTGTAATTGTAATTGTTCTATAATTTGTAAACTACGTGTTAAAAAAGACAATTTCAAATAACAGATTCGTAATGGTCAGATATATATTAGAGATACTAAAGTTATATGCATGTACTCTGTCTTTCAAGCAGAACACAGGGAAAACAAACTTAGCGGGAGCGTTTACGTGTCGGCGTAATGACGTTACAACGCCTCGACAATTTCTGTAGTCATTCAGCCACTCGTAACACCATTCGTTTTTTCAGACCGTAAACTCTTCAAATCCCCAGTGGGGTCCTGCTGATGTATTTAATGTCTAGAAGCAAAACGTCATTACCTCTTAAATTTGTGATCAACCGACAGACTTATTTCGAGCTATTTTCAACACTATGGAGAAAAATCCTTGCTTTTTGAGAAGGAACCGGAAGTGCTAAATGCAAATTACTTCCGGTTTTAACGACGCGTCACTGCGGCTCTCTAAGTAGTAGAGCCCTCATCTCCAGTGGCGTTTCTATACTGTACAAAAGGTGGTGGGCTGCACAGAAAACTATGTCTATATAGTTATACACACTTCTGCAGTGCGGTTCATGGCATGGCTCAGAGCCACTAGGCACACATGGCATATAGATACGATTACTATCCTATATGGCAGCTGATCTTAGCTATCTCTAGTGGACGGAAAACAGTTCATGACATCCACTGTATCGCAACTCTGGATTCTGTAGTCTTTCTAGTTGCGTATTTTTTCATACGTCTCATATTCTCACACACGATTTTCCGAAAAACTGTGACTTTTTTGACATGGAAAATTATTTTTTAAGATTGACAAACATCATATGTGTAATTCATGGCACAATTCAAACGGGATCAAAAGATACGTTTTCTCTCTCCATTGACTTCAATGTATTATTTTTCCGAAATAAGGTCCCATGATGCGGAAGTAAGTGGGCGTGACTTCGCCACTCTATAGGGACGTCCTTCAACATGGCGTGTCTTGATCAATTTCCGGGTCAAGTCCCGAGAGGAGTCGAGGAGGGGTATTGGGATGAGGCTACAGTCGCTAGCTGAATCCCCTCCCTCAGTGTGTTTGTGTATTCAGCCTGATGTCTACGGGAGGGACTTAGAGTAAAGTTGTTATATATATAATACATATAATGGCTCTGTAAACACTGGATAAAGAACATGTTGAGCTATGTGCTGTATCAGAAACAATGAGCGACATGTTTTGGAAGTATATGGTCTGTATTTATTTTGCACACGATTCATAACCTTCAGCTTATTCTGAACGTGTGATCTGAGGAGGGCAGAATATGACAGTTGATGAAATATATCAATCTGACATAAAGCTGTAACTAAAGTTATGTTGAACTATGACAGGTGGGTGTCCACATACTTCATGACAGCTCTAAGACTATTAGTTGCCTGGTGGAAGTCTCAGGCTGTGTTGTGTTAACAAACATGAGGCAGAATGAAACAGATTCAGTACAATCAGGTGTGTTTCTTTAATTTAAAAAGACTGTTTAAGTTAAAATGGCAGAAACAGAAGACGTTGATAGTTTAATCATTTCTTCACACCAACAGTATTTACATGACAAAGACAATGACCATGAACAACACTTTCTATTAAAGCAACAGTGTTTCTGTGATCCTCTGTGCAGAGTCTCAGTCTCAGAGTCCCGCTGAGCTCCATGATGTGTGACTGGAAGCTGTCGTGCTTTCAGCTCGATTCTTCCCATGCCTGAATAAACATATGACACTATTAGTAAATGATTAGTTATGATTTTCTGAAGTTAGAGCAGGCCAACTGATCTTACCTGTTTTTGTTTTTCAAAATTAGTTTTCCAAGTGGTGATTGTGGATTAACACATTTATCCTTATTTGCTGTCAAAATACTGGGAGAGAGAAGAGCCGTGTTAGAAAAAGGGAATGCAATGTATATTTGGCTTTATTCAGTTGATTACTCACATAATCTCTGTGCGTGGACAGAAGTTACTGGGCTCATGTATGACTGGCTCCCCCTGTATTTGCTGTTTGTTGATCTTGCCGGCAAACTTAAAACACTTGCACGTATTGGATCTGTTTACTGGATTCCCTGTGGGAAGAAAAGATAATTCGTTATCATGTGGTGCAGGGGATACTGAACAAAAAATTGCCCCTGTAGGCATGTGTATTACAGAATGAAACGGTATGTTAACTGCACTGGTCAGACAAAGTAATAATAATGTCATCTCTTCAGTCAGTCAGCAGACTCAGCCAGGAACATCTAATGATTATTTTAAATAATACTATATTGTGACATTTGATTACCATAATGTTCAAAGATCGAAAGACAAACATTTGTTTCCTATAAATAAAATGAAATAATGCGGCAAATATCATATACATAAATGCAATAAAATAATTCTGACTTTGAGAAAAACTATTGAATCTCCTGCGCACAATAAAAAAATATTTTATCTGTAATAATTATAATATAACTTAATTAGTTTGAATCATCCGTTCCCTGTTAATGGTTCTACATTAATAAACATTGACATTTTTGAAATAACACAGACATTCCCAAAGTTTCCTTTATTTGTGTTGCAACTATGTAACCCCAAACCCAACTTTAAACAAACTGGTACATTTATGTTTAGCTAACATTTTGAGAAATAAAAGATGCCACACTTAAACATAAATAAATAAATATACAGTTACAAGCTGGATGAGCGTGTTAAAACAGTTCAGCTCCTGTACTAAAGTGGGCTGTAAGCTGCATAACATGACATGATATTTACAGAACATGGATCTTCTTACAGTACCTTGTGCATAGAGGACCAGCAGGCAGGAGAGCAAGGCAGGGAGCGCTGAATGCATGGTGGATGGCTGTACAGAGGTTAAGCTCTTCCTTCAGTGGAGACTCCTGATGCAGTACAGCGCAAGAACAACTGCCTTTTATACACTGGCCACACATGACACAATAGTTTGACATCCGAGATTACTTTCACTTTCTTTGTCCCTTCCTTTATCCTCCAAGAAGCCTATTTCCCAGAATCAGAGAGAGAGAACATGTTTGGCTTATGACTCTCCACACACTTGCCCTTAATGTAGAGAGGAGCGAGGCCGGTGCTGTTCCTCCTGAAGTCCACAATGATTTATTTGGTTTTCGTGGTAAACCAAAATAAATCATTTTGGGTCAGGTTGGTCCCTGAACACCACGCTGAGCCTCAGGACCTCACTCCTGTAGGCCGACTAATCTCCTCCTGAGATGAGACCCACCACAGTGGTGTCGTCAGAAAACTTGACAATTATGTTTTCGGGTGGGCTGGACTGCCGTCGTGCGTGTATGGGTGTATGGCATCTTCAGTGGATCAGTTTGCTCTGTTGGCAAACTGGTGTGGGTTGAAGGTGGGAAGGAAGCAGACCTTAATTTGATGTAGCGCCAGCCTATCAAAGCACTTCATAATCACTGGTGCAACAGGACGGCAGTCATTAAGGCCGTCTGCTTTCTTTGGAACAGGAATGATAGTGGCTGTGGCTGGCGAGGTGGGATGAAAAGCGTGTTTCAGGGAGAGATTAAAAATGCTGGTGAAGACCTGTGAGAGCTGGTTGGCACACGCTCTGATCACCTTCCCGTACTCCATCAGGACCAGCAGCCTTCCTTGGGTTCACTGCTCTGAGCACCCGTCTCACATCATGCTCTTCTACAGTGAGCGAGGGGGTGCTAGAGGCTGGTGGGGGCTGGGGTGGTGTGGCTGATTGCTGCTGTGGTGTCTCGAAGCGAGCAAAAAAGCAGTTCAGCCCCACTGTTGTTGGTAATGTTCTGAATGCCCAGCCATGCCTGCCTTGGGTTGTTGCTTGTGAGGTATCAACCTCACAGGCTCTATCCTCCTTTTGTAGTCTGTCTTGGCTTGTTTAATTCTTCTCTTCAGGTGGGCTCGAGCAGCACTGTAAAGCTCCGCCCCCTGACCTGAAGGGTCACAGGTCTTGAGGAGCAAGAGGACCCGGTCAGTCATCCAGGGTTTCTGGTTCGGGAAAACCTTGAAGCTGTTTTCCACAGTGACATTGTCAATACAGTATTTGATGTAAGACAGTACCGTCTCTGTGCATGTTGCCAGGTCCTGGTGTTAAAATACATCCCAATGAGCAACCCAGTCTCACGGCATTTCGTGTTACAGTCACAACATTTAATCTATTGATTCGTGTTCACCAACACGATTTCCCCCTTTTTTTCGTGTCACACAGAACGATTTTAAAAGCAATGTATTTCTATTGGTATTATGTTTCGTGTCTGCACCACGTCTTTTTGTTCGGTCGGGTCTTGGAAGAACGGAAGCTGTGTGGTTAATAAAAACATGTTCTTACTCAATATCAAGCCACGATTATTGTTTTTATTTTAAATCATGTGGGGCTCAGAGCCTCAGAATACTGAAATCTGTATTTTTTAAATATTTCTTTCCTTCTAATTTGTTATTCTTTTCTAAATAACACACTGTTATTTACTCAACAATAACACACAATTATTCTTGTTTTTATTTATTTGTTTGATTCTATAATATAGGGCTTTTTTGCCGTCCGTCAGGAACTGAATTTCAAAATAAAGTCACTGGAAACAGACGTGCGATACACAGGCACTGAGCTGATTACCCAAGATCCTCAGCTATGGTTGAAGCTCGGTAATTGGATGTTTTAGCCGCAATGCACGTTGGGATATGGTGTTAATGCGATATGAAATAACTATCAACAGAATTGCATTGCCAGGCAACAGCTTGGGGTGAAAACAGTATTTCCGGTCTCGAAGTTTGCATCAGAGGTTGTGTTACCGAATATTTTCCGTCTATGACGGATTTTTTTTAACAATGACCGAAAAATCTGAAAGCAGTCCGTCATTTTGACAGATTAGAACAAACTCGGAACATCGCCAAAGTTTCCCCGCAGCGAGGCTCCGGTGTTATGCCGTGTTATGCAGGGCCGGCCCTAGACTTTTGGGGGCCCTAAGCAAACTTTGGTTTGCGGGCCCCCCTCGCTCTGCATAAAGAGTGAAGCTAGTCAGTCTTAGAAAGGTTTTCTGATAAGTACGTTACTAAAATTTGATTGCTTATAAACGTATTCATGTTTACATACGTGCACATTTATTTTCACTTTTTCTACAAAACGAGTCCAATCTTACTGGTTCTTTCTTTTGCGAGGACAGCATTAATATTTATTTTCATTTGGGAAATATAAGAGTACTTTCAAAGGAAACTGGAAACATTGGCCTTTTTAAGGAAGTGTGCATCTGATTTAAGGCGAGACACGGCAGGCAAAAACATCGTTTTTCAAGCACTGGTCAATTTTGAGATTTTGTGCTATTTTGATTCTATAACATGTTTTATTTCAGGCTTTTGGAAGGAAAACGTACAAAATACACATTTAAGTGTTTATTTGACTATAGTTTGTCTATTTGCGTCAGTAGATTTCTCCTAAATTCACCAAAAGTTAGCTTTCTAACGTAACATTGTTACGTTAGAAAGCTAACTTTTGGTGAATTTAGGAGAAATCTACTGACGCAAATAGACAAACTATAGTCAAATAAACACTTAAATGTGTATTTTGTANCGAAGTCACGCCCACTTACTTCCGCATCATGGGACCTTATTTCGGAAAAATAATACATTGAAGTCAATGGAGAGAGAAAACGTATCTTTTGATCCCGTTTGAATTGTGCCATGAATTACACATATGATGT